>NC_088235.1:33529142-33819142 GCF_036934945.1 Oncorhynchus masou masou
GGGAGACGAGTGGAAGACGGCTTTCAGTACTACCTCAGGCCGTTATGAGTACCTCGTCATTCCGTACGGTTTGATGAATGCTCCATCAGTCTTCCAAGCCTTTGTAGACGATATTTTCAGAGACCTGCACGGGCAGAGTGTAGTGGTGTACATTGATGACATTCTGATATACTCCGCTACACGCGCCGAGCATGTGTCCCTGGTGTGCAGTGTGCTTGGTCGTCTGTTGGAGCATGACCTGTACGTCAAGGCTGAGAAATGCCTGTTCTTCCGACAGTCCGTCTCCTTCCTAGGGTACCACATTTCCACATCAGGGGTGGAGATGGAGAGTGACTGCATTTCAGCTGTGCGTAATTGGCCGACTCCCACCACGGTAAAGGAGGTGCAGCGGTTTCTAGCTTTTGCTAATTACTACCGGAGGTTTATCGCAGCTCCCATTACCTCACTGCTGAAGGGGGGACTGGTACATTTGCGGTGGTCGGCTGTGGCGGACAGGGCTTTGGTCGCCTAAGAGCTCTGTTTACCTCGGCTCCTGTGCTGGCCCATCCGGATCCCTAGTTCATAGTGGAGGTCGACGCGTCCGAGGCTGTGATAGAAGCCGTGCTCTTTTTTTACCTGTTTTGTTTTCACCCTATCCTACAGACCAGGTTCCCAAAATGTGAAGGCAGACGCACTGTCCCGGCTGTATGACACTGAGGAGTGGCCCATGGATCAGACTCCCATACTCCCGGCCTCCTGCCTGGTAGCGCCGGTGGTGTGGGAGCTGGACGCAGACATTGAGGGGGCGTTACGTGCAGAGCCCGCTCCCCTCCAGTGTCCCGCTGGACGTCTGTATGTTCCGTCTGCTGTCCGTGAACGGTTGATCTATTGGGCCCACACGTCACCCTCCTCTGGTCATCCTGGTATCAGTCGGACGGTGCGATGTTTGAGTGGGAAGTACTGGTGGCCTACCTTGGCCAAGGACGTGAGGGTTTATGTCTCCTCCTGCTCAGTGTGTGCCCAGTGTAAGGCTCCTAGGCACCTGCCCAGAGGGAAGCTACACCCCTTACCCATTCCACAACGGCCTTGGTCACACCTGTCGGTGGATTTTCTAACCGATCTTCCTCCCTCACAGGGAAACACCACGATCCTGGTCGTTGTGGATTGGTTCTCTAAGTCCTGCCGTCTCCTCCCTCTGCCCGGTCTCCCTTTGGCCCTACAGACTGCGGAGGCCTTGTTTACGCACGTCTTCCGGCACTACGGGGTACCTGAGGATATAGTGTCTGATCGAGGTCCGCAGTTCAGGGTCTGGAAGGCGTTCATGGAACGTCTGGGGGTCTCGATCAGCCTTATTTCAGGGTTTCTTCCCGAGAGTAATGGGCAGGTGGAGAGAGTGAACCAGGATGTGGGCAGGTGTCTGTGACCAGCCGGGGGAGTGGGCGGTGTTCGTGCCCTGGACCGAGATGGCTCAGAACTCGCTCCGCCACTCCTCCACTAACCTCTCCCCCTTCCAGTGTGTACTGGGGTACCAGCCGGTTCTGGCGCCTTGGCATCAGAGTCAGACCGAGGCTCCTGTGGTAGACGACTGGTTCAGGCGCGCGGAGGAGACATGGTACGCCGCCCATGTTCACCTCCAGCGGGCCGTGCTGTGCCAGAAAACCAGCGCAGACCGTCACCGCAGTGAGGCCCCGGTGTTCGCACCGGGCTCTCGACCCTCCGCCTGCCCCTCCGCCTGCCCTGCTGGAAGCTGGGTCCGTGGTTTGTGGGGCCATTTAAAGTCCTAACCCCTGAACGTGGTTAGTTACAGGTTACAGCTTCAACCCGATTACCGTATTAACCCCTTGATCCATGTGTCTCTCCTCAGGCCGGTGATGGCTGGCACACTCCAGGAGTCTGAGGTGCGGGAGGTTCCTCCGCCCCCTCTCGAGGCGTCGGGTGAGAGGCCTTCAGTACCTTGTGGAGTGGGAGGGGTACGGTCCGGAGGAGAGGTGCTGGGTTCCTTTGGAGGACGTGTTGGATCCTTCAATGCTGCGGGAGTTCCACCATGTCCGGCCAGATCGCCCTGCGCCTCGCCCTCCAAGACGTCCCAGAGGCCGGTGTCGCCGCGCTGCTGGGGCCGCGCGTCAGGGAGGGGGTACTGTCGCGACTCCTGCCGAAATCGGCTCCTCTTCTTGTTCGGGCGGTGCTCGGCGGTCGACGTCACCGGTCTTCTAGCCATCGCCGCTCCACCTTTCATTTTCCATTTGTTTTGTCTTGTTTTTCCGCACACCTGTTTTGCATCCCCTCGTCACTCTACGTGTATATATTCCTCTGTTCCCCCCATGTCTGTGTGTATAATTGTTAGTTACGTGTCATGTGTGACGCCTCAAGCTGGTTTTTCACCGGGTCTTGTTTGGAACCCGTGGTATTGTATGCTGTACATTATTTGTGTGATGAGTGCGCTATTCGCTTTTGCCTTTTGCGGGAGTGTCATTACGCTGTGGCGTCTGACTGTTTTCCTTCTGCCAAATAAAGTGTGCCTGTTCACTCATCTCTGCTTTCCTGCACCTGACTTCAGTTAACCAGTTGCGCACACTGTTGACACATACTACTTATTCCCCTGTTTCTCTCGACAGATGTACACATCTCTACAACTAGCCGAGCTAAGTCTACTTATTCTCCAACCTCTACGATTATGTAATAACTTGTCACCAATCAACAAAGGCTCAACAAACAGGCCCTGATTGTTTTTTAAATTTTAACATTTATTTAACCTTTATTTATTTAGGCAAGTCAGTTAAGAACAAATTCTTATTCATTACTCTGATTATGAAGGCATCCTACACCGAAACCTATGCCTAGATGTAATGTGTCCGCTGTATTTGGCTTGGATCGACTAACCTAATACAGCAGACACAGAACTGCAGTTTCAGAGAAGATGTAATGTCACGTGTCAACTTCAAGGCCCGGCCCACGAAACGATTTAAAATGGCCCCTATGTTGTCTACAGTTGGTAAAAAAATATATATTTAAAAAACATTTTGGGGGGTTGAAAAAAATACTCCTTGGGTTATTAAAACCAGATATAAACTACATAGAAATGACAATGGTAACATCATTCATTAGCTTGCTAACAATCACTTAAATGAAAGCTAGACGATGAATGAACATACAACATTTAAAAAACCAAAACATTTGATGGGCAAACAAAGGCTTTAGTAGAAACCATCAGTCCCCCCCCATGTTTTATATAATGTACTCTCTCATAGTTTTTACCTGCCATTTTCCTTAAAGCTACACTAAAGACACTTGTTTTGGTAAACATCTGATGGATGGGGCTGTAGAGACCTAACCATAGACATTTATAGACAGAGCTATGGACTGACTATCCATGAGATTGAAATAATAGTTTTAACCAGAGCCATATACAGTGCCTAGTGAAAGTCTACACAACCATTACACCCATTGTGTTCTCATTATGCTGCTTTAAATTATATCTAAAAAGGGATGAAATCAGATTTTTACCCCTGATCTACACAACCTACTCCAGATTTCAAAGTGAAAGAAAATTAAAACCAAGATGTCTATATATTGTATTTTCATGAATTAAATCTTATTCTAAATGATTCACCGCTGTAATAGCTGCCAAAGATGCTTCCACCAAGTGTTAACTCTGAGATGTGAAAACATACACATTCATTATTTTGTGTTAATTTGGAAAATGTCCTATAATTGTTTGTTCACTTTGAAAATGTGGAGCAGGTTGTGTAGATTTGTAGGGAGAATCCCTTTCTACATTTAATTTCAAGGCAGCAAAATGTGAAGACTGAGCAAGGTGTATGTAGACTATTTAGATGGCTCTGGTTTGAACCATGTTTTGAGTCTATTCATGGGTTGCACCTCCGTTACACGGTTGTGCCATTATTGTGAACGTTCTAAAAATGTCTCAACCATAGGGGTACGAGGTAGTTGAGCTAATATGTGCTTGTAGGTAGAGGTAGACGTGACTCGGCAATCAGGATAGATAATTAACAGAGTAGCAGCAGCACACATGAAAAGTGTAAAAGTGTGTGTCTGTGTGTGTGTGTGTGCACGTATGTGTCAATATGCATGTGTGTGTGAGCATATGTAGTGTGTGTGTGTGTGTGTGTGTGTGTTGGAGTGTAAGTATGTGTGACTGTGTGGGTACAGTACAGAGAGTGTGCATATAGTCAGGGCAAGAGAGTAAGTGCAAATAAAGGGTCAATGCAAATAGTCCGGTTGGCGATTTAATGAACTGTTCAGCAGTTTTATGGCTTAGGGGTAGAAACTGTTCAGGAGCCTTTTGGTCCCAGACATTGCTCTCCAGTACTGCTTGCTGTGCAGTAACAGAGTGAAAGTCTATGGCGTGGGTGTCTGGGGTCTTTGATCATCTTCCCGGGCCTCCCTCAGACACTGGCTGGTATAGAGGTCACCAGTTCTCAAGAGAATCTTCATAACATTAAGACGCAACCTGCAACCCATGAATACACTGTTTGCAATTAAATTATTTGCAGACATTGGAGTAAAATAAGCTTAAATGTTGTTTTTTTCTTTTAAGTAAGCCTATCATAACCCCTCAATTCAGTCTTGGTTAAAACTTAACAGCCCTTCACTGACAGGAAGGTTGACTTAAGAGTGCGTGGTGGGTAGAGGAATTGACCGACAAATCTATGGATATAGCAGCATATAAATCAAATCAAATCAAATTTGATTTGTCACATACACATGGTTAGCAGATGTTAATGCGAGTGTAGCGAAATGCTTGTGCTTCTAGTTCCGACAATGCAGTAATAACCAACAAGTAATCTAACTAATAATTCCAAAACTACTGTCTTATACACAGTGTAAGGGGATAAAGAATATGCCTACCACTGTTGTGTCGTCCGCAAACTTGATGATTGAGTTGGAGGCGTGCGTGGCCACGCAGTCGTGGGTGAACAGGGAGTACAGGAGAGGGCTCAGAACGCACCCTTGTGGGGCCCCAGTGTTGAGGATCAGCGGGGTGGAGATGTTGTTGCCTACCCTCACCACCTGGGGGTGGCCCGTCAGGAAGTCCAGTACCCAGTTGCACAGGGCGGGGTCGAGACCCAGGGTCTCGAGCTTGATGACGAGCTTGGAGGGTACTATGGTGTTAAATGCCGAGCTGTAGTCGATGAACAGCATTCTCACATAGGTATTCCTCTTGTCCAGATGGATTAGGGCAGTGTGCAGTGTGGTTGAGATTGCATCGTCTGTGGACCTATTTGGGCAGTAAGCAAATTGGAGTGGGTCTAGGGTGTCAGGTAGGGTGGAGGTGATATGGTCCTTGACTAGTCTCTCAAAGCACTTCATGATGACGGAAGTTAGTGCTACGGGGCGGTAGTCGTTTAGCTCAGTTACCTTAGCTTTCTTGGGAACAGGAACGATGGTGGCCCGGATTTCGTCTGTCAAACAGGTAGGTCTACCTCTTATTTCTAAACTAGGAAGAATGGGGCTCCAACACAAAGCCCTCTTGCTGTTAGTAAAGTCTAATTAAAGACGGTTGAAATTATGGCTACTTGAATTTGCCTACTTTCAGCACCATGAGTTGTCCATTTCCGATTGATTGTCCCGCAGCTGCTTCTTCAAGTTTCAACATCACAATGTAAGTTACTTGAATCTGGCTTATTGTGAGATCAATAACTGATAAATAGGCATACATCATGGGTAAGAAACATATTTTTATTAATAAATTAAATTATAGTAGAAGCAAGATATCAAAGTTGACCTCGGTCTTCCTTCTCATCTTCGTGCTCTCCTTCTGAAACTGAACAGAACATAGGTTATAGGCTAGTCCGCACGCAATAACGTTTTTTTGGACTAGGCCTAATCAACAACAAATAAATTAGAAGAAGTTTTTGATTCCGTAGACCTGCCAATGTAGGCCTAAACAGCACAGCCATTGGTTAGACAGCACACAAAACGTTATTGAACAGCAAGGGCAGAGCAGGCCGGTGCTCAGGGTTGGAATATCCATTGCAGTGTGTAATTCAGCCGAGTTTTCTTTACACCATCCCAGCAGCTACGTTAGAAATATAACTTTGCTCTGTGCTTCCCCCGAGCATGAACTTTGTAGCCTCTTGTCTATAGGCTATGGATCATTGAATGGATCATTGAAGCCACACAAAGTAACCTATATATGCACTTGATATTGTGCGCCCAGTGGAGAATCAGAGATTAGGAGCTGCATTGGGTATAAATTGATATATAGCCTAATTCCTAAGTAACTAATTCAAAAACTGAGAAAAATAGAATCTCATCAACTACAAATGACATGAGCCTCCCCTGGACTAGGTTTAAAAAATACTAAACCATCCCCTTGACTGAAATTGAAAAAGTGTGACCCTCCTCCATTTTCCTCCAGGTACCCATTATGTACATTTTGATCCATCCCTACGTTCTTTTGCGATGATGTGCTATTTGGCCATTTCACCTTCCTTGGTTGAATGCACTTATTGTTGCTTTCTCATCCCTCCTCCCTCATGTAGACTGCAAAGCCAGTCGAACATGAACAAGAAACATGTACATACATACAGTATGTATGACAGCTAGTAGTGGGCTAGTAGTAGTCTCGGTCTTGCACAGAGCATCTGCTCTTTTTTTACCCATTTCTTCTGGCTTGATTGGTCGCCGTTGCGGAGAAAAGGGAAGTGGGCAGGGCATTTGAAGAGGTGAGGAAAGCTCATTGGTAGTTAATAGTAACAAGTACAAAATATAGTAAGAGAGATGCAACATCCCAAGACAGACTGGAAGTTTAAGCTTGGTCGCAAATGGGTCTTCCAAAGGGACAATGACCCTAAGCATACTTCCAAAGGTGGCAAAATAGCTTAAGGACAACAAAGTCAAGGTATCGGAGTGGCCATCACAAAGCTCTAACCTCAATCCTATAGAAAATTTGTGGGCAGAACTGAAAAGCGAGTGTGAGCAAGGAGGCCTCCAATCTGACTCCGTTACACCAGCTCTGTCAGGAGGAATGGGCCAAAATTCACCCAACGTATTGTCGGAAGCTTGTGGAAGGCTACCCGATTTGTTTGACCCAAGTGAAACAATTTAAAGGCAATGCTACCAAATACTAATTGAGTGTATGTAAACTTCTGACCCACTGGGAATGTGATGAAATAAATAAAAGCTGAAATTAATCATCCTCTCTACTATTATTCTGACATTTCACATTCTTATAATAAAGTAGTGATCGTAACTGATCTAAGACAGGGAATTTTTACTAGGATTAAATGTCAGGAATTGTGAAAAACTGAGTTTAAATGTATTTGGCTAAGGGTTACGTAAACTTCAGACTTCAACTGTATATAAATGATGCACAGTTTGTACCTTCTACCACAATCTGCCATAACCATTTTGCGGACACATTTTAGGTGCTATTATCCATCCATAGGTATAGATGTGTCAGGCTTTTAGAAATCACAAGATGTATTATTATGATTATTAAGACACAGTGCATTCGGAAAGTATTCAGACCCCTTCACTTTTCCCACATTTTGTTACGTTACAGCCTTATTCTAAAATGGATTAAATAAATAAAAATCCTCAATCTAAACACAATACTCCTTGATGACAAAGTGGAAACAGTTTCTTTAAAATTTTTGCAAATGTATAAATAAATAAAACACAGATATAATGTATTTACATGAGTAGTCAGACCTTTTGCTATGAGACTCGAAATTGAGCTCAAGTGCATCCTGTTTCCAGTGATCATCCTTAAGATGTTTCTACAACTTGATTGGTCCACCTGTGGTAAATTCAATTGATTGGACATGATTTGGAAAGGCACACACCTGTCTATATAAGGTCCCACAGTTGACAGTGCATCTCAGAGCAAAAACCAAGCCATGAGATCAAAAGAATTGCCCGTAGAGCTCAGAGACAGGATTGTGTCGAAGCACAGATCTGGGGAAGGGTCCCGAAAGCTTTCTGCAGCATTGAAGGTCCCGAAGAACCGAGTGAATTCCATAATCTTTAAATGGTAGAAGTTTGGAACCACCAAGACTCTTTCTTGAGCTGGCCGCCCAGCCAAACTGAGCAATCTGAGGAGAAGGGCCTTGGTCAGGAAGGTGACCAAGAAGCCGATGGTCCCCCTGACAGAACTCCAGAAGATCTATGGGGAGATGGGAGAACATTCCAGAAGGACAACCATCACTGCAGCACTCCACCAATCAGGCCTTTATGGTAGAGTGGCCCGACGGAAACCACTCCTTAGTAAAAGGCACATGACAGTCAGTTAGGAAAGCTAAGGCTAGCTTTTTCAAACAGAAATGTGCATCCTGAAGCACAAATTCCAAAAAGTTTTGGGACACTGTAAAATCCATGGAGAATAAAAGCACCTCCTCCTAGCTGCCCACTGCACTGAGGATAGGAAACACACAAAAAGCATTTTTGTACGGCTGGCCATGCTTTCCACTTGGCTACCCCTACCCCGGCCAATATCTCAGCACCCCCGGCAGCAACTTGCCCAAGGACCCCCCCCCCCCCTCCCCCAAGTCCAGACAGCTGATGTTCTCAAAGAGCTGCAAAAGCTGGATCCTACAAATCAGCTGGGCTAGAAAATCTGGACCCTCTCTTTCTAAAATTATCCACCAAAATGATTTCAACCCCTATTACTAGCCTATTCAACCTCTCTTTCGTATTGTCTGAGATCCCCAAAGATTGAAAAGCTGCCGCAGTCATCCCCCTCTTCATAGGGGGAGACATTCTAGACCAAAACTGTTAGACCTACAGTTGAAGTCGGTTTACATACACCTTAGCCAAATACATTTAAACTCAGTTTTTCACAATTCCTGACATTTAATCCTAGTAAGAATTCACTGTCTTACGTCAGTTAGGATCACCACTTTATTATAAGAATGTGAATTGTCAGAATATTTAGAGAGAATGATTAATTTCAGCTTTTATTTATTTCATCACATTCCCAGTGGGTCAGAAGTTTACATACACTCAATTAGTATTTAGTAGCATTGCCTTTACATTGTTTAACTTGGGTCAAACGTTTCAGGTAGCCTTCCACAAGCTTCCCACAATAAGTTGGGTGAATTTTGGCCCATTCCTCCTGAAAGAGCTGGTGTAACGGAGTCAGGTTTGTAGGCCTCCTTGTTCACACACACTTTTTCAGTTCTGCCCACAAATTGTCTATAGGATTGAGGTCAGGGCTTTGTTGTCCTTTGGGCTTTGTTGTCCTTAAGCCATTTTGCCACCTTTGGAAGTATGCTTGGGGTCATTGTCCATTTGGAAGACCCATTTGTGACCAAGCTTTAACTTCCTGACTGTCTTGAGATGTATCATCAATATATCCACATAATTTTCTTGCCTCATGATGCCATTTGTTTTGTGAAGCGCGCTCCAGCAGGTATATTTCACGGGTCATCCCCAAAGCCAACACTTCCGTTGGCCGCCATTCCTTCCAGTTCTCTGCTGCCAATGACTGGAACGAATAGCAAAACATCTCTGAAGCTGGAGTCTTATATCTCTTATACCTCTCTAATTTTAAGCATCAGCTCTCAGAGCAGCTTACTGATTACTGTACCTGTACACAGCCAATCTGTAAATAGCACACACAACTACCTCATCCCCATATTATTACTACCCTCTGGCTCTTTTGCACCCCAGTATCTCTACTTGCACATCATCTGCACATCTATCACTCCAGTATTAATGCTAAATTGTAATTATTTCACCTCTATGGCCTGCTTATTTCCTTACCTCCCTCCTCTTCTACATTTGCACACAATGTACATAGATTTGTATATTGTGTTATTGACTGTACGTTTGTTTATGTGTAACTCTGTGTTGTTGTTTTTGCTTTATCTTGGCCAGGTCACAGTTGTAAATGAGAACTTGTTCTCAACTGGCCTACCTGGTTAAATAAAGGTGAAATAAAATATATATATAAAAACAAAACTTATCTGAAGTTGGAACCACATTTCAAAATGGCAAAACATTATATTTCATGCTGAGTCAATTCGATCACATGATGAAAGGGACAGGGTTCAGTGATAAAGGTAACTCACGAGACACTGTTCAGACGACACTGCTGCTGCAGAAACAAGAAAACAAAGGGGTGCTCTAAAGTATATAGGGGCCGGTTAGATTATTTTGTATGCTACATATTTGCCCTAGAGAAGGAAGGCATCTCATCCTGATTGTAGTATCTGGTGAACACGGGTAAAAGAAAGAACAGTAAAACATTCAAAGCGTACATTTCCTCACAGTGGATGTTGTAGAACAAAAATGGTTGTGGCCCACTCAAGTTTGATAAACTGTCTAATAATTACTGCGAGAAGCCTTACCACATCACTGACCAGCAGCAGGTACAACTCAAATATGCAGATGGCTACCAGCCTTATCCAAAGACTGACATCTACTCTAAAGGAAAGTGAGGTCATTTGCGTGTGTGTTACACTGCACTCATTATTGGGGCAAGGATTATGGGATGCAAGTCTGAGGGGTGAGCAACAATCTGCACAGCATCCTGCTCAAATGGATGGATCGTTAAAGATGCCACGACCAGTGTGACTTTTAATTGCACAGAGAAGCCTTTTTTCTCTACCCAGCCGTAGTGACGGATGCACACAACTCACATTGTTTGCGGAGTGTGTAGCAAGGGTGAATGCAAGGATGGTTGCAGTTTTCTTTCCTGTGGAGGCAATGCCAAATGCACCACCACCAATCACGTCTGCTTGGATTGGGGACCGTGGAAATGGCTGGGGTTGCCAGGATAAGAATCTACGTTGAGAGAGCTCTTCAGGAGTACCATACCGATGTATGTGTGTAGGTGAGTACTTGTATAGTATACCATGTTACAGATACATGTACAGTGCCTTCATTTTGTTGTGTTACAGTGTATTTAATATATATATATATATATATTTGTATTCTCACCTATATACACACAATACCCCATAATTGTGTGTATATGGGCAAGAACATATATTTTTAAATCCATTTTAAATTCAGGCTGTAACACAACATGCTGACCACACCAGTCGCATCGCGTGCACAATGTACACATGCATTTTATTCAGGCATTGGACCCACATTGCTCGCACGCGCCAATGAGGCTCTGCATTGCCAGGTGCTAAAATAGAAGTTTATTATATTTGTGGCGCAGAATGCGCTGCAAGTCCTGCCTCTCCCATCTCAGCATTGGCTTTTAGAAGCATATACCCATGTGTCATCACCCACATGGGTGATTGAAAGATGAACTGAGGTTGGTTATGGTAATACACCTTATTATGAAAGTTAGTTGCCAATCGCCATAAAATGTCCAAAGAAGAAAAAGTCTGTAAGGAGGAGAGATGACTAGAAATGATTCGGTTGACCGTTTTATGTGTGGATTAAATGTCGGAGCAGAGGACCTTGTGCATTTCAAGGAAAAATAACAGCTCAATGTGTATATCCCTGTATCCCAGTACAAGTTAGCTAGTAACAGCAAGCTATCTATCTACGTAAATAGGGCACATTAGCTAGCAACAGCAAGCTAGCTCAATTGCCATAAATGTTTAATGCTTTTCGACTTGTCTCCAAATTAATATAATTGATTCAGAGATTGTTTAGATATTTCAACCTGCGTGTCGTTATCACTTTTGGTGTAGGAGAACAAAATCAATTTGCGCACGATGGCGCAAGCGAATGCACGCACGCATTGAGTTTGGGCATAGTGTAAGAGCTTTCTACACCTGGTCTGTGCAACATTTGCACATTATTCTTTCCAAAAATGTTCAAGCTCTGTCAAATTGGTTGTTGATCATTGGTATACAACCATTTTTAGGTCTTGCCATAGATTTTCAAGTAGATTTAAGTCAAAACTGGAACTCGGCCAATAATTTTACCTGTGCTTAGCTCCATTCTGTTTCTTTTTTATCCTGAAAAACTTCCCAATCCTGAACAAGTATTCCCGTAACATGATGCAGCCACAACTATGCATGAAAATATGTAGAGTTGTGCTCTGTAATGTGTTGGATTGGATTTGCCACAGACATAACTCTTAGTATTCAGGACAAAATGTTATTTGCTTTGCCACATTTTTCAGTATTGCTTTAGTGCTTTGTTGCAAACAGGACACATGTTTTGGAATAATTTTATTCTATACAGGCTTCCTTCATTTCACTCTGTCAATTAGGTTAATATTGTGGAGTAACTACAGTGTTGTTGATCCATTCTCAGTTTTCTCCTATCACAGCTATTCAACTATGTAACTGTTTTAATGTCACCATTGGACTCATGGTGAAATCTCTGAGTGGTTTCCTTTCTCTCTGGCAACTTAGTTAGGAAGGATGCCTGTTTCTTTGTAGTGACTGGGTGTATTGATACACCATACAAAGTGTAATAAAAATGTCACCAGGCTCAAAGGGATATTCAATGTCTGCTTTTTAAAATTTGTTTACCCATTTACCAATAGGGGCCCTTCTTTGCAAAGCATTGGAAAACCTCCCTGGTCCTTGTGGTTGAATCTGTGTTTGAAATTCACTACTCGACTGCGGGACCTTACAGATATTTGTATGTGCGGGGTACAGAGATGAGATAGTCATAAAAAAGAATGTTAAACACTAATACTACACACAGAGTGAATCCATGCAACATATTATGTGATTTGTTAAGCACATTTCTACTCCGGAACTTATTTAGGCTTTCCATAACACAGGGGTTGAATACTTATTGACTCAAGACGTTTCAGCTTTTAATTTTTTAATTATTTGTAAACATTTCCACTTGGACATTATGGGGTGTTGTGTGTAGGCCAATGACAAAATAATATCAATCTAATCCATTTTAAATTCAGGCTAAAGCAAATGTGGAAAAAGTCATTGGGTGTGAATAACTTCTGAAGGGACTGTATATAATCAATCAATATCAATCAAGTAGTAAACCCACTAGGTTTTGTGTAGATCTTGTGTAGTGGTGACGAGTAGGGATTAAGGAGTACTTTTTCATACGGGAAGGGGGACATTCTAACATCATCCACTTGAGTGAGAAATAAAAAGCTGCTTGTCCCTCAGGGCAACATCAAATAAATCTAAAGATGACATTAACTGATAGAAAACCAATCTGACATTGGAAGTCAGAGATAACGCTGACCTACATGTATATGGGAAACAACTTAAAAGAGATAGCCAAGTAGCAAAGTGTTATTTCTGGAAAATATCCTTCATAGCCTTACATATTAAATAAATTAAACTGAGCATTCTAAATTATTCGATCCATGACATAGTAAGTCCCTTTTTATACATGCCTTTTTTTAGTAGAGCATTCATCCAGAAAAAAAGAATGTCCATGCTTATAGAGCCCCATAATGGACTACGGCTGTTATAATGTGGACACAAGGGATCATCAACAATTCAACCACATAATTTCCGTGTGCATACAGTTCAACTGAGCTCTCAATCTTGTCTTTACTTCATGCATGTTTGACATTTAGCCAGTTATATAATGGGTCAGGGACAGAAAAGGGGGCAATTGCAGTTTGACTGTTTGTCAGCAGCAGAACACCTGATTTCTGCATTGGGATGATCAGCTGTTAGCCCACCCCAGAAGTCATTCTAGCTTGCTTGGAATGTTTGATCAGGGAGTGTGTTTTTGCAGAACATGTTGCCGATGCTAAAAAGGAATAATGGGGACTAAACTATTGCACGCTATTACTCTTAAAGGAGTTCTGACAAATGGCTGTAGCAGTGAGTGAGGCTGTCAGAAACTACACGCAGCATTGTTAGATATTTTTTGGGGGGTTCCGCCAAGATATCAAATGCAATAATTGCTTAACCATGGGAAAAAAACAAAAAAGTGGGGCGTGGAGCGTATGTGTGTGTGTGTGTGTGTGTGTGTGTGTGTGTGTGTGTGTGTGTGTGTGTGTGTGTGTGTGTGTGTGTGTGTGTGTGCGTGTGTGTGTGTGACCGACTGTGCAAGATATCAGCAGGGCTTCGGATCCAGGATAACCGAGAGATGGAAAAATACAGAGTACAGGCCAGGTTCCTCTCAGGTTTACATCTGACCATTAGAGGTAGAGAGAGAGAGAGAGAGAGACAGGTTGTGTCCCAAATAACACTCTATTACCTATAAAACCCACTACTTTTGACTAGGGCCCATTGGGCTCTGGTCAATAGCAGTGCACTATGTAGGGAATAGGGTGCCATTTGGGACATAGACAGCTTGCTGTGAGTGTGAGGAGATGGTATCATAAAACAGCTTGTTAAATGTGACCTCCTGGAAAAATATAAAATATTATGACTTTGAAAGGACAGAACTCTGATTAATTTCTGTCTGATTCATTCTTCCTTGAAAACACATACACACACACAAACCATTCCTTCTTAACGAATGACCAACCCCTGAAGTGAGACCTCTGTAGCTGTTGGAGGTAGCAGGCAGTGACTGAGTAGATTGAAACTAGACTGTGATGGGGCATATTTGCAGAGAGATTAGTAGGTATCATAAAACTGTACGTTCAGAATAAGCAGATCTCGCATCCATTCTTGTGTTTGTGTCAAGACCCCCCTAACGCATATTCTTCCTCCCACGCACCACCCAGCCCCTGGCCATCGGCTCTGCCTGATTGAAAGCGACCTATGCCTGTGCACGATCAATGGCTCTGGGGTTCATTATCTACTTGACTGAGCCAGTGGTGCAAGAAGCGGGGCGGTAGGATGGTAAACATATAGTACATACAGTGAGGAGACCCCCGCTCCGCTCTGACGATCCCCATCTGTCTCCGACCCTCCACCTAGCCCTCCTTGCTGTGTTCTCTGATCTGCAGTCCTACCTGAAACCACAGGAGAGACATAATGGGACAAATCACCAGTAAAATACATTGGTCTGGTGATCCCCACATCTCTGACCCCCTCGATGTCCCTCTCACTCCCATCTCACCGCCACATCTCATATCTGCAATGTAACACCGCAGGACAGCCATAATGGGACAAATTGTAACGATTGTCTTCGCTTCTTCTGACGAGGAGTAAGAGAGGTCGGACCAATGTGCAGCATGGTAAGTATCCATTTTGATATATGAAACTGAACACTACAAAAATACAAAATAACAACGTGAATGAACAAACAAAATCGAAACAGTCCCGTATGGTACAAACACAGACACAGGAAACAATCACCCACCACTCAAAAGTGAAACCAGGCTACCTAAGTATGGTTCTCAATCAGGGACAACGATTGACAGCTGCCTCTGACTGAGAACCATACCAGGTCAAACACAGAAATCCCAAAACATAGAAAAAGGAACATAGACATCCCACCCAACTCACGCCCTGACCATAGTAAAACAAAAACATAACAACAGAACTAAGGTCAGAACGTGACACAAATGTACAGTTGAGCACATTGGTGACCTCTTCTGCAAAGAAAGTGTTGGTGACCTCTTCTGCAACCTCTAATGCTTGAAAACATAAACTATTTTCATAATTTTTTGTAATATTCCATACTTGGCTCCAGCTTGAAGATCTAATTATTCAAACTGTTGCTTTATTGCTTACTCAAGCTCCCAATGCAAAAAGACTACAGAGCAATGAAGAACAGATAATTATTGTTATAATTGTTTTATTAAAATGTCTTGTATTAGTGCTAATGTAATGCAATGCAAATGTAATTCACGTGCACATTCACTTAGTTTGTCTATACGCCACTCACTATTATGATAATTACCTGATGCTAATTGTATTAGCAGGTAATTGCTAATTGCCTAATTTGCATATTGTATGGAAGATTCTAATTGTAAGATGCTAATATATTTGGAGGCTTACAATTTATTATGTATGCTTAGCTACTGTAATTCTATATTTACAGTCCAGTACTGTGAAGAGAAATGCATTAAGAGGGCCCAATGGCATTCCGCTACACTGCTATAAAATTACAGCAATTGTAAAGGACTGTTACACCTGTATTGCTGTATATTGACATCGGCAGACTGTGAATTATGGTGCATTGTGGGGAAATTCTTTGGGTGGCAAAAGAATCTCTGGCTCATTAACATATTTTGAGGCTTGCCTTGTAAAAAAAGGCTATATTAGTGAGAATTCTGAAACCTAAATACTTTTTTCTGTAAATCTACAGTAATATACTGGCTAATGTCCTGCCAGTAATTTACTGTAATTTAGTACCAGAATACAGTAGCATAACATATTTTTGATATTGTTGTTTATGGTTCATTAACATACACTACATGACCAAATGTATGTGGACACCTGCTTGTTGAACATCTCAATCCAAAATCATGGGCATTAATATGTAGTTGGTCCCCTCTTTGCTGCTAAAACAGCCTCCACTCTGATGGGAAGGCTTTCCACTAGATATTGGAACTTTGTTGGAATGTTGGAACATTGCTTCCACAAGCGCATTAGTGAGGTTGGACACTTACGTTGGGGGATTAGGCCTGGTTCACAGTCAGCGTTCCAATTCATCCCAAAGGTGTTCGATGGGGTTTGAGGTCAGGGCTCTGTGCAGATCGGAATAATGGTCTAGAGCTCCTTTTCATGGTTCGGGGTAGTTCTTGGTTCGGGATTGATGAGGAATTAAAAAAGGTTATGGTTGAGAGAGATTGCTTAAGGAGTGGCTAATAAGTCTGGCTGCATAGCTACTTGGGAAATGTACTGTAAATTGAGAAATGATGTGAGTAAACTGAAGAAAAAAATAAGAAACTGTGTTAAGACACTAAGATAAATTATATCAAGTATGATGTAAAAACACTTTGGAATACATTTAAATTCAATTATGGGCAGAAAGACTAATTCAACTCCATCTTTCATTGAATCAGAAGGCTCATTTATCAGAAAATCTTTTGATATTGCCAATTATTTTAATGACTCAGACACAAAATGGCAACATCAAACTGTGAGCCATCATATTCATGCATAGAAGTCCAAATAATTAAAGAAAACATTGACATTTTGAATTCTGTAAAGTTAGTGTGGGAGAGGTGAAAAAAGGATTGTTTTCCATAATAATGAGAACACACCTGGTATTGACATCTTAGATGGAAAGCTACTGAGGATGGTAGAGGACTACATTGTGACTCCTGTTTGTCATATCTTTAATCTGAGCCTTGAGAAAAGGTTTTGTCATCAGACCTGGAGGGAAGCTAAAGTATTTTGGCTACCCAAGAATGGCAACGCATCCTTTACTGGTACTATCTGTCGGCCAATCAGCTTGCTTTTGGCTCTCAGCAAACGTTTTGAAAAGATTGTGTTTGACCAGATTCAATGCTATTTCTCTGTGAACAAATTAACAACGGACTTTCTGCATGTTTGTGAAGAAGGGCACTCAACATGTACTGCACTGACACAAATGACTGATGATTGGCTTAAAGAAATTGAAATTGATAATAAGATGGTGATAGCTGTATTGTTAGACTTTATTACAGCCTTTGATATTATTGACCCTAATCTGTTATTGGAAAAATATATGTGATACTGTATGGCTTTACATCCTCTACCATACCTCGGTTTAAGTTCTATCTATCCAATATAACACAGAGGGTCTTATTTAATAGAAGCTTGTGTGGTATCCTGCAAGGCAGCTGTCTTATTTCTTAACTGTTCTCTATTTTTACTAATTATCTACCACTAGCCTTAAACAAAGCCTGTGTGTCGATGTACGCTGATGATTCAACATTATAGAAGTCGCCAACCACAGCTAGTGAAATCACTGCAACCCTTAACAAAGAGTTTTGGAATGGGTGGCTAGTAGTAAATTAGTCCTGAACATATAACAAATGAAAGCATTGTATTTGGTACAAATCATTCCCTAAGTTTCAGACTTCAACTGAATCTGGTAATGAATGGTGTGGCGGTTAAGAAAGTTAAGAAAACAAAACTTCTCGGTGTTATATTAGATTGTAAATTGTCATGGTCAAGGCATATTGATTCAATTGTTGTAAAAATGTGGAGAAATCTGTCTTTGATAAAGAGAAGCTCTGCTTTTTTAACCCCACATTCGACCTAACAAGTCCTGCAGGCTCTGGTTCTGACACATCTTAACGATTACCTGGTTACATGGTCAAGTCCTGCAGGCTCTGGTTCTGACACATCTTAACGATTGCCTGGTTACATGGTCAAGTCCTGCAGGCTCTGGTTCTGACACATCTTAACGATTGCCTGGTTACATGGTCAAGTCCTGCAGGCTCTGGTTCTGACACATCTTAACGATTGCCTGGTTACATGGTCAAGTCCTGCAGGCTCTGGTTCTGACACATCTTAACGATTGCCTGGTTACATGGTCAAGTCCTGCAGGCTCTGGTTCTGACACATCTTAACGATTACCTGGTTATATGGTCAAGTCCTGCAGGCTCTGGTTCTTACACATCTTAACAATTACCTGGTTATATGGTCAAGTCCTGCAGGCTCTGGTTCTGACACATCGTAACGATTACCTGGTTGTATGGTCAAGTCCTGCAGGCTCTGGTTCTGACACATCTTAACAATTACCTGGTTATATGGTCAAGTCCTGCAGGCTCTGGTTCTGACACATCTTAACAATTACCTGGTTATATGGTCAAGTCCTGCAGGCTCTGGTTCTGACACATCGTAACGATTACCTGGTTGTATGGTCAAGTCCTGCAGGCTCTGGTTCTGACACATCTTAACGATTACCTGGTTATATGGTCAAGTCCTGCAGGCTCTGGTTCTGACACATCTTAACAATTACCTGGTTATATGGTCAAGTCCTGCAGGCTCTGGTTCTGACACATCGTAACGATTACCTGGTTGTATGGTCAAGTCCTGCAGGCTCTGGTTCTGACACATCTTAACGATTACCAGGTTATATGGTCAAGTCCTGCAGGCTCTGGTTCAGAGCCATTAGCTGCTGCCAAGGCATCATTAAAGCAGTTATATACAATTAAGCCATTGTTACACGGAATGCCCTTCCATCTCAAATTAACAGACAACAAAATCAGCTTTAAAAAAATAATAAAATAACACCTCAGTTAACAACGCCTCCCCCCAACTGCCCTAAATAACTGGTATAAAGTAAAGTAATATGTTTTTCCTAAATGTATTTGTATTTTTATCAAATGTATTTGTATTTGTATTTGTATCAAATTGGAGCTCATTAGTGTTCATTTTTACATTAACAGTTTGGTTATTTAGAAGACACTCTTATTCAGAGGGACTTCCAGTCAGTGCATTGAACTAAGGTAGATAAACAAGAACATATCACATTCATGCAAGTAAAGATATTATGTTACCGTTACCGAGAATGTTGTTATAGTTAAGCGGGCTACTTGCATGTTCTTTTTTTATTAAAAAATAAATACAAAATACATGTGTTCTAATTAAATTGTTACAAATTAATGAATTGTAGTTTAGGCCAGTGAAATATAAATTACATAATAGGTATTTAAAGTATTGTAATACACGACATAGACAAAAGTAGGTGGATACCCCTTCAAATTAGTGGATTTGGCTATTTCAGCCACACTTGTTGCTGACAGGTGTAAAAAATCAAGAGCACAGCCATGCAATCTCCATAGCCCTTACTGAAGAGCTCAGTGACTTTCTACGTGACATACAATACAATACACACACACAAACACACAGACACACACACAGACTGATTATATGCTTTCTGAGAACAAATATCTCCCTCCTCCATAGAATATCTACCGTAATGCTGCCACGAGCCAAATACACTATATATGCAAAAGTATGTGGACACCTCTTCATACAGATGTATAAAATTGAGCACACCGCCATGCAATCTCCATAGACAAAAATTGGCAGTAGAATGTCCTTACTGTAGAGCTCAGTGACTTTAAACGTGGCACCGTCATAGAATAACATCCTTTCCAACAACTGAGCTTGTCAAATTTCTGCCCTGCTAAAGCAGGCCAGTCAAATGTAAGTGCTCCCAAGTGGCACAGCGGTCTAAGGCACTGCATCTCAGTGCGAGAGGCATCACTATAGACCCTGGATTGATTCCAGGCTGTATCACGTGATTGGGAGTCTCATAGGGCGGTGCACAATTTGCCCAGCGTCGTTAGGGTTTGGCCGGGGGTATGCCGTCAATGTAAATAAGAATTTGTTCTTAACTGACTTGCCTAGTTAAATAAAGGTACAAAATATATATATATAAAAAACTATATTGTGAAGTGGAAACGTCTTGGAGTAACAACAGCTCAGCTGGGAAGTGGTAGGCCACACAAGCTCACAGAACGGGACTGCCAATTGTTAAAGTGGGTAGCACATAAAACTAATCGGTCCTTGGTTGTAACACTAACTACTGAGTTCCAAACTGCCTCTGGAAGCAACATCAGCACAAGAACTGTTCGTTGGGATTTTCACAAAATGGGTTTCCATGGCTAAGCAGCCATACACAAGACTAAGATCACCATGTGCAATGCCAAGCGTTGGCTGGAGTGGTGTAAAGCTCACCGCCATTGGGATCTGGAGCAGTGGAAAGGAATCACTCTTCACCATCTGACAGTCTGATGGATGAATCTGGTTTTGGGGGAATGCCAGAAGAACTCTACCTGCTCGAATGCATACTGCCAACTGTAACATTTGGTGGAGGAGGAATAATGGTCTGGGACTGTTTTACATGGTTCGGGCTAGTCCCCTTATTTCCAGTGAAGGGAAATCCTAACGCTACAGTATACATACCCTCGTAAAACTGACCATCCTACCAATCCTTGACTTTGACGAAGTCATTTACAAAATAGCCTCCAACACTACTCAGCAAATTGGATGCAGTCTATCACAGTGCCATCCATTTTGTCACCAAAGCCCCATATACTACCCACCACTGCGACCTGTACGCTCTCGTTGGCTGGCCCTTGCTTCATGCTCATCGCCAGACCCACTGTCTCCAGGTCACCTATAAGTCTATGCTAGGTTAAGCCCCACCTTATCTCAGCTCACTGGTCACCATAGCAGCACCCACCCGTAGCACGTGCTCCAGCAGGTCAATTTTACTGGTCACCCCCAAAGCCAATTCCTCTTTCGGCCGCCTTTCATTCCAGTTCTCTGCTGCCAATGACTGGAACGAACTGCAAAAATCACTGAAGCTGGAGACTCATATCTCCCTCACTATCTTTAAGCACCAGCTGTCAGAGCTGCTCACAGATCACTGCACCTGTACATTGCCCGTCTGTAAATAGCCCATCCATCTACCTCATCCCCATACTGTTATTTTTATTTTTTATTTTGCTCCTTTGCACCCCAGTATCTCTACTTGCACACTCATCTTCTGCACATCTATCACTCCAGTGCTTAATTGCTATATTGTAATTATTTAGCCACCATGGCCTATTCATTGCCATGCCTCCCTTATCCTACCTCATTTGCACACACTATATATAGACTTTTCTATGGTATTATTGACTGAATGTTTGTTTATTCCATGTGTAACTCTGTGTTGTTGTTTGTGTCGCACTGCTTTGCTATATTTTGGCCAGATCGCAGTTGCAAATGAGAACTTGTTCTCAACTAGCCTACATGGTTAAATAAAGGTGAAATATATGTAGATTTGTAAAATCCCTGACGTCAACCCCATCGAACACCTTTGGGATGAATTGGAACGCTGACTGCAAACCAGACCTAATCACCCAACATCAGTGCCCGACCTCACTAATGCGGTTGTGGATGAATGGAAGCAAAGCCTCGCAGAAATGTTCTGACATCTAGTGGAAAGCCTTGCCAGAAGAGTGAAGGCAGTTACAGTATAGCAGCAAAGGGGGGACCAAATACATTTTATTGGCCATGATTTTGGAATGAGATGTACGATGAGCAGGTGTCCACATATTTCTGGTATTGTATTATACGGTACACTGTACTCGGAAAGTATTCAGACCCCTCCCCCTTCCCATTTTCCAACATTTTGTTACGTTACAGCCTTATCATAAAATGTATTTTAAAAATGGTTTCAGTACACACAATACCCCATAATTACAAAGTGAAAACAGTATTTTTGAAAGGTTTGTAAATTTATTACAAATAAAAACAGAAATACCTTAGGCCCTTGGGCTCAGGTCCATCCTGTTTCCATTGATCATCCTTGAGCTGTTTTTACAACTTGATGTGTTTGTTTCTCAAACTAGACACTAATGTAGTTGTCCTCTTCCTCAGTTGTGCACTGGGGCCTCCCACTCCTCTTTTTATTCTGGTTAGAGCCAGTTGGCGCTGTTCTGTGAAGGGAGTAGTACACAGAGTTGTACGAGATCTTCAGTTTCTTGGCAATTTCTTAACGTGCCATTGGAACACCGGAGTGATGGTTGCTGATAATGGACCCCTGTACGCCTATGTAGATATTCCATAAAAAATCTGCTGATTCCAGTTACAACAGTCATTAACAACATTAACAATGTCTACTCTGAATTTCGGATAAATTTTTGTTATTTTAATGGACCCAAAATTAGCTTTTCTTTCAAAAACAAGGACATTTCTATGTGACCCCAAACCTTTGAACAGAAGTGTATATATAAATACTCATTTTCCACCATCATTTGCAAATAAATCCATTAAAAATCCTACAGTGTGATTTTCTGGATTTTTTTTCTCATTTTGTCTGTCATAGTTGAAGTGTACCTATGATGAAAATTACAGGCCTCTCTCATCTTTTTAAGTGGGAGAACTTGCACAATTGGTGGCTGATTAAATACTTTTTTGCCCCGCTGTATATGTGAACTGTAGGGTTATTGAATAAAAGCTTTCCACAAACAGTTTCCCTCCTTTACCTGTTTCTATCCATCCTAAGATCAATATCCCTTTTCTTGATCCCCACCCCTCCCTCTCTCTCTTTCTCTCTCCCTCTCCTCGGTCTCACCTCTCCTCTCCTCCTCTCCTCATTCACTTACTCTTGCACTCACCGCAGTGATGAGCCTGCTGCAGGGAGCTCAGTTCTGTTCTTCTTCCTCTCCTCTTCCTCTTCTCCAGTGGCTGTGTGGGTCGTTAGTGTCACTGGCAGCTGCAGCGGTAGGGAATCGGCTACAGATGGAGGTCAACAGACACTGGGACAGATGAGACAGATGGGAAGATACTGTGAAGAACGGTTGTAAAGGTAAGAGTCTTACTTCTCCTTTTACCTGATGACACATGATGACTAGTTAAGTCTGGCATCACAGGTACAACAGATGCTGACCGTATAGAGTACAAGGGAAAGGCTGCTATCTCTTCAAATGTTTATATACTGGATTCGTACTGTATGTTTTACTGTTCTTTGAGGTACACAGTTGTGTCAGTTCTATATTTTCTGACATTATATTTTCCATTTGTTTTACTTTTATTGTTAATCCTTATAGTGCACAGGATTGTAAAAGTTTACACCATGGAGGAAAAACTCCCTAGTAGAAGGTAGAAGGGCGGCAGGTAGCCTAGCTTTGGGCCAGTAACTGAAAGTTGCTCTTTTGAATCCCTGTGCTGTCAATGTGAAATGTCTGTCCATATGCCCTTGAGCAAGGCACTTAACCCTAATTGCTCATGTAAATCTCTCTGGATAAGAGTGTCTGCTAAATGACATGAATATAAAATGAACCAGAGAGAGAGTCTGACTAAAAAGTACTTTCTGGGAATCTGCACATCTAGGATATGTTATTTTCAACAACCTCAAGTTTAATATGGAAGAGCTACTCCAGAAGGATTTGTGGAGTAAAAATGGCAGCCAATTACTTCTGATGCCAAAGTGTACTTCTGGATTATGTCATGTTAATATCTGTGGCCGCCTGCCCCGGAAATACAGGTCAGTTTCAGAGTTGTAAAATGTGAACAGCAGTGCTCCGTCTAGTGTGTGTGTGTGTGTGTGTGTGTGTGTGTGTGTGTGTGTGTGTGTGTGTGTGTGTGTGTGTGTGTGTGTGTGTGTGAGTGAGTGAGTGAGTGAGTGAGTGAGTGAGTGAGTGAGTGAGTGAGTGTCTAACTATGAACTGAAAGGAGTGAATTGAAGGCTTCTTTAACTGGCACATTATGGTGTCTAGTCAGCTTTTCCCTTTGTCCTCCTGTCACAACCAGCACTGTACTGTACGCAGCAGCCTTAGCTGCCAAAATGAAACCTGAACTCTCACCCCACTTTCCTCTCAAAAGGTGAAATATATTCTTCTCCTCTCTTTTCTATGATCTTCATCTGAAATGGTGGGATCACCGAAATGCACAATATCACTATGTTGACCGCACCAGCCGGCGTTCTGTCCTTGAGCCCTGCCCGAGCTAACTCTATCTCCCAGTCCCAGGCCGCGAGAAGAGAGCCCAGCAGGTGAACTGAAACTGCCCCTTTGCATGAATAATTGAGAAGACTGAGTGGAGCAGAGGGGCTAATCTAAAGATAGAGGTTATTTCAGCTCAAGGGTGGACACAAGATACCAAACCCCGCTCAGAATTAGCCTTGTCCCAGGACTGTTCATGCACAGCAAATCGGCCAGTGTTACCTAGTGTTGATTTTTCAGTGTAGCCTTTCTATTGTTGATGCAGGAGTTAAATTAACTCTCTAAGAATGGAATTAGCACTCAATTGTGTAAAGGAACCCCAGTGTTGGTGTTAATAACCAATGATGAGCAGACCTGGGCTAAAAATAGTTATATTTTGTAGTTTATTTGAAGATACCAACTTTTCAAATTCTCAAAGTAGTCGAATATAGTTTATAAAGAGTTTAAACTAAAAGGCAACTATTTTATTTGCTATTCAAATACGGGTTTCAGAAAAACAATTCATATTTGAAAGTATTTTGAATACCTCTCAGAAAACCAAATCATTTTTGAAGCTATTTGAATATATACACATTATTTGACGCCCCAAAAGATGTTTACTCGATGGCTGCCAAATATTAAATGAAGAACTAAAAACTACAACACTTAATTTAATTAGTCTAAATCTATGATCATAAGCACATGGTTTGGAGGGCACTTAGATATGAATCTTAATCTTATAGGTATAGTTAAATACATGAGGAGCATGGCATCACCTCAACATGAGAGTAGACCACCTTTGCAGCTTCAAAATGATGTAACATATTTTTTTCTTAATAAGTGAGACATAAGGTAATACTACACATATAGAAGAACTTGATGTCAAGTGTTACTGTAACTTTGTGATTATTACAATAGAAACATTGTTCCATAGGACTTTGGCAATTGCGTTATAATTGCAACATAATGGAGTTATTACATACATTTTGTGGATTATAATTACCTAAGGCAATTCAACTCAAACATTTCAGTAACGGGGTGTAAAAAATCTAACTGGCGGATTAGTTTATAAAAATGTATGTTTATTTATGTTTGTGTAGCACAAGATTAATCAATGTACAGTACATGCACAAACAAAGATATTGAAACAAACCAACATTGTGCTACTGCAGCCTGCAATTCATGTGGACATTCCTGTGAAATGAATTATGCGAGAAATGGTGGTGGAATAGCCTACACGTGCCAAGACCAGAGTAGGAACATTTGCTATTTAAAGCCTTTAACAAAATTATCGGTAGAATTAAACATGTGATGGAAACACATTGAACTTTAGATTTTTATTCAGTGTATGAAAACTTTAGTGAAACATTTGTATTTGTGTACTCTGTCATCACACACTGACTTTTATCCGCAACAACTCCGTCTATTGGAAACACACAACTGGTGTGAAATTGCACATACTTTCTTCAGGCAGATTTTAGAATATTCGCATGAAAATCTGTCGCCAATTGGATGGAAACCTAGCCAATGTTACCATTCACAACCCTCCTTTTACTTGTATCTTTGCACATCCTGCAAATCACCAGCAGAGGGCGACCATTTTGAATGCATTTTCACATTCACTCTGTTGGTAATGCCTATAAATTGGATCACAACTCCGATATTGTAACAGCTGTTGGAAGGAGTGGAGGACCAAGGTGCAGCGTGGTACGTTTTCATCTTTATTATTGGAACTGAACACTGATTAACCAAAATAACAAAGCGAATGAACGAAAATCAAAACAGTCATGACATGTCATGTCATGTCATGTCATGTCATGTGCAGGAAGACACAAAACAGAAAACAACTACCCACAAAACCCATGTGGGAAAAAGCTACCTAAGTATGGTGACAGCTGCCTCTGATTGAGAACCACATGGCCAAACAACAAAGAAATACAAAACATAGAAACTGAACATAGAATTCCCACCCTAGTCACACCCTGGCCTAACCAAAATAGAGAATAAAAGCCTCTCTATGGCCAGAGCGTGACAGATATGCCTGTAGAATATATTATGTTCAACAATATATTTTAACATTTGCGAAATCAACATATTTATTTTCAATATTAATTTTTAATAAATGAATGTAAAAAAAAAAAAGTAATTGAAATCCAAGTAGTACTCATTCTGTATTATAGAGCAAGCTAGTTGTTCTGAATGCAGGTTGTGAGTGAATAAAAAGTCCACTGTTGGATCTACCTGGATTCAATAAAAATCACTTTGAAAGACAGCATACTGTAACTTTCAGGCCTGATGTGGCCTGTAAACCAGAGGTTCCTAACACCCCTGTGTTAAAAGTTAAAAGTTGGCCATCAAAGTAAGGACTTATCATATATGTATTGTCATAACGATTAATTTTAATGATAACATTCACCTGAACATGAACAAATTCAAAAAACATATCGCTGTCACTAACAACTACAGTCATGGGTGGTCACTCGAAAAGGCATACTGGGAAATTATATTGGAACAGTGGCGATTTAACATTTAAATCTTGGTGGGGCATAAAAATGCATGCCAGCAAAGCCACAACACAACACTAAAGAATATATGAATTGCACTGTAACGGTGACAAACAGTGCCCAGAAACAGCCTATATAATCCTGTCCCAACAGCAGTCCCAACATCTTACAACTGCTAAACCTGGCTGTCAGCGGAGCCTTGTCTGGCAGCAAAACAGTTCATTCAACCTCATTTACTGCTGTAAACATAGCTGATATGGTTGACTTGCTTAAACAAATGTGGCTTCTACTGACAATTGAGATGTACAAACTATGGCATAAGGGGACGAAAAGCGGATAAGAGGCAATCTGTCATTTTGATGAAAACATTAATGAGCGAGCTAGGATGGACATAGTCAATATAACTATTTGTTCAGCACTTTTGAAATGTACAGCGACATAATTCTGAACATGGGCCATTCTTACAATATTCTCCCTGTGCACCAAGTCAGAACCGTAGGTTAAATAAAGGGGGCTTATAAGCAGACAATGAAAGCTCTTACAATATTTGATGATTACATTTCTCTAAAACAAGTTATAGGCTACATGTACACCCAGTCAGAACAGTAGGCGAAATTAAAATGGGTAAATAGACCAAATTATTAGGGTGAGGCACATGGGCTACGAAGATCTTACTACACAACATACACTAAGTATTGCTTTCTTAGCTACAGTATACATATCTCCCTGGCATATTACAGTGGCTGCAGCAGCAAACAATACATTATTGAACAAGAAGGTGGCACAGCAGTCTTTCATGAGCAAATTGTGTCGTCAAAGTCTGTCATTCTCTGGATTTATGGTGCAAAACAACTGGGAACTTGGAAAAAACAAGGTCGAATCATGATGACGTCATTGATATTCAGGTCGTCGCTCTAGAAAAAGGCCGGATTTACAATTCCGAGTTGGATGACCGTTCAAAATGTATTTTGCCAGTCAGAGCATGTTTATTCCTGACTTCACAGTTGTCTTGAACTCACCGAAGTCAAGTTTTCGCAGTTCCGAGTTAAGTTGTTTTGAGCTTGGCACAAATCATGCTTCATTGACAGCATGGCCAATGTTGATTGTTCATAATTTTAGACCTGGAAAAGAGCCCCTTAATCCCAGATTTGGGACCACTCCACTGAATAGCATGCTAGTGATTGCTTCACAATGCTTGCAGTTAGCCACTGTCAGTGATTGCTTCCAAACCACTCATTGTTGAAATTGCAATTTCCAACTTGTTGTGTAATTATTATTTATTTTTTTACCTTTATTTTACTAGTCAAGTCAGTTAAGAAAAAAAAATGTTTTCAATGACGGCCTAGGAACAGTGGGTAAACTGCATGTTCAGATTTGTACCTTGTCAGTTCGGGGATTTGAACTTGCAAACTTCTGGTTACTAGTCCAACGCTCTAACCACTCAGCTACCCAATGGCCAATGAGCACCAATATGTTTTATGTAGAATTTCGCTTCATTATTTTTTTTTACCTTTATTTTACTAGTCAAGTCAGTTAAGAAAAAAATATATATTTTCAATGACAGCCTAGGAACAGTGGGTAAACTGCCTGTTCAGATTTGTACCTTGTCAGTTCGGGGATTTGAACTTGCAAACTTCTGGCTACTAGTCCAACGCTCTAACCACTCAGCTACCCAATGGCCAATGAGCACCAATATGTTTTATCTAGAATTTCGCTTCATTATTTCTCTTCATATGACAAAGATTTAAAAGTATTTGCCAGTAGATTGTCAACTTGATTCATGATGATGACTGCTAGCTACTGTACATATAACCCCTACTGTAGCTCTACCCTTGGACTTGGCGATGACGTAATGTCTGCATGAGTGACAGATCATTGAGCCAATCACGGCGCAATGCTCCATTTTTCTGCTGGCTTGCCCCACCACCACAGAAAGCACTGAGCTAGGCTGAAACACCATGCATTTTGGAGCTGCCTCACTCAAGAAAACAAGAAAGAGACCATGTTTGTATGCAGCTTTATTAACTCAATGATATATATATATATATATTACAATGTTTGTAAACTGATATGTGACACGTATTAATGCCAAAATAGCATGCAAAACAGGCTCTGCCCCACCTGCCTTGAATGACGGGTTGTCACTGTATTGGAGGCATGGCTTGTTGGGGGTGTGGCTTTCAATATGTTATTTTTGGCACCCTGTGAATGGAAGTGTTGTACCTGTTTAAGTGATTTACTTACATACGGGCATGTGGCAATAAAGACTTTTATTGTATTGTCCTTAACCCAACACTGAGTGAGTGACCTTGTCAAGAGATATGTATGTTTTGGTGTCATGGTTAAAAATACTATATGAAGTGTTATTGCATAACACCATTGGTGTTAATTATATACCCTTTCTAGTGTTAAAAATACTATATGAGGTTGTTGTGTCTTTACTATCATTAAATTGAAGCCTTATAGTTTTATCAAAGATTCTCTGTGATTAGTATTACGCGATTAAACCGATTTAATCATGTAACTGTAATTAACTAGGAAGTCGGGGCACCAAGGAAAATATTCAGATTACAAAGTTATCATTTCCTAAAATAACTTTTTAGATATTTTCATATCTGATCAATAGTCTTCTGATTAATTTGTTATTTACCTTACCTCACGTTAGTCTCTTTCCAAACGTCATAAATGGTTGGTTATTTGCATGAACCCAGTCTTCACTATGAGTCATCCATACATCAATTGTCTAAAAATAATTTATTTATTACTAACTAAGTAATTCACAGAAATGCATAAACAAACCAACAAGGTAAATATGGTTACAAGACATTATAGGAGAATGTGCCCTAGTGGGCTAAACCGGAATGGTGGCTTGTTAGACAAAAGGAGGAGTGGGGGTTCAGCTGAGAAGTCACTACAGAGTTGATAATTAAAACAATTGAAATGCTAATCTTTTGCACATGAAGGCTCACTCATTCGGGAACAATTGCAATCAGTATATATATTTACGCTCAGTGTGTCGTCTTGATCACTGTTGAAAAGTTTGTTTCTTTTGTAGAATTGTCCGTCTCTCTCTCTCTCTGTTGTGGTTATAGTGGATAGTTCAGAGTGACATTTATTAATGCTGTTGTAGAATGGATGTTTCGGCTGTTGTCGTTCTTCGCGTTCAACGATACCGAATTTCTAGCTGCAGACTAGTAATTAATATCAAAGACTTGTTCTTATTCTGTCTGTATCGATAGAGTTTAACCGCGTGTTATGGTTAAAAGATTCATCAATGGTCTACAACCTTTGTACTCCCGTGATTGAGAGAAACATGTTCTGGTGATAATTTCTCAAAGTTGGGTTTTATTCGGAATTGCAGAAAAGGGCTGTCCCAGGATGCCTGACCCTAACTGGGCTCTGATTTAGTTAACTCCAATTTGAGTTTTCCCTTTTCAATTTGAGTAACTCCCTTTGAGTTTTCCTTCATTAAACAGTCCAAACTCACATTGTAAAATTGTGTAAACAGTATCATACTCACTCATTCATCTTATACAACAATTAGATGTAAGCCTCATATCTGAGGCTATTATATAAACAGCGATATCGTAATGTGGCCACACTGTCTCCCATGAGCTTCCCCAAGTCGTAACAAACGAACCAGTTCGTAGCTGGACTCTTCACCAATCTTTTATACTTTCTCCGGAACATAACATTTGTTCGTACCTCAAGTTCTGTGAGGTGGAAGAAATTCCTTTGTTCTCTAGGAAAATGTACTCTGCCTCTTATACTGTGTGGCCATGTGGCAGGGTCTTCTCCTCAGGAATTTACGACCTCTCTCTGACCACAGCAGCCTAGTTGAAGGAAGAGAGGGGGAGGCAGGGAGAGGGGGATGGGGCTTGCTATACCCAAATAAAACTGAAAGTGTTAGTTCCGTAACTGACTAAGTGTAACAGCGTCTGCACTAAGCACAGTGTTAATTTAACACTCAAAAGTGTGGACCGATATGGACACTGGAGAATTTGCTCTGTGTTGTCTTGCCAACTCCTACAGCGGGGCAAAAAAAGTATTTAGTCAGCCACCAATTGTGCAAGCTAATAATTGCTCCCACAGTTGATTTCTTCAAACCAAGATGCTTACCTATTGCAGATTCAGTCTTCCCAGCCTGGTGCAGGTCTACAATTTTGTTTCTGGTGTCCTTTGACAGCTCTTTGGTCTTGGCCATAGTGGACTTTGGAGTGTGACTGTTTGAGGTTGTGGACAGGTGTCTTTTATACTGAAAAGAAGTTCAAACAGGTGCCATTAATACAGGTAATGAGTGGAGGACAGAGGAGCCTCTTAAAGAAGAAGTTACAGGTCTGTGAGAGCCAGAAATCTTGCTTGTTTGTAGGTGACCAAATACTTATTTTCCACCATAATTTGCAAATAAATTCATAAAAAATCCTACAATGTGATTTTCTGGATTTATTTTTCTAATTTTGTCTGTCATAGTTGAAGTGTACCTATGATGAAAATTACAGGCCTATCTCATTTTTTAAGTGGGAGAACTTGCACAACTGGTGGCTGACTAAATACTTTTTTGCCCCACTGTGTATATATATATATATATATAGGGGCTTGTAAGTAAGCATTTCACAGTGCCAAATACCTGTTGTATTCAGCACATGCGACTCAAGCCCTCAATGCCCTCAAATTCAGTGAGCACTTCAGATGACGTATCATGACGTCTGATGAGTTTATATATATGTATATGCAGTACCAGTAAAACGTTTGGAAACACCTACTCATTCAAGGATTTTTCTTAATTTTTTTACTTTTTCTACATTGGAGAATGATAGGGAAGACATCAACACTATTATTCTACAATTGAATGAGTAGGTGTGTCCAAACCTTTGACTGGTACTGTATACTGAGTGTGATCTTCACGGATCAATCCCGTTTTCAAAACTGTACCCGGGCAGATGGCAGGCAGTGTGTATGGTTTCATGTGGGCGAGCGGTTTGCTGATGTCAACGTTGTGAACAGAGTGCCCCATGGTGGGATTATAGTATGGCAGTCATAAACTACAGACAACAACCACAAATCAATTGTATTGATGGCAATTGGAATGCATAGAGATACCATGACGAGATCCTGAGGCCTATTGTCTTGAGGCCATTCATCCGCGCCATCACCTCATATTTCAGCATTATAATGCACAGTCCCATGTCACTAGGATCTGTACACAATTCCTGGAAGCTGAAAATGTCCCAGTTCTTCCATGGCCTGCATACTCACCATACATGTCACCACCCATTGAACATGTTTGGAATGCTCTAGATCAACGTGTACGACAGAGTTTTGCAGTTCCCGCCAATATCCAGCAACTTTGCAGATGCATATCTGTATTCCCAGTCATGTGAAATCCATAGATTATGGCCTAATTAATTAATTTCAGTTGATTGATTTCCTTATATGTAACTCAGTAAAATTGTAGAAATTGTTGCATGTTGCATTTATATTTTTGTTCAGTGTCATTTTATAGTTATTTTATAGTTATAGTTATATCTCCCTCCCTCCCTCCCTCCCTCCCTCCCTCCCTCCCTCCCTCCCTCCCTCCCCTCCCTCCCTCCCTCCCTCCCTCCCTCCCTCCCTCCCTCCCTCCCTCCATCTCTTTGTCTCTCCATCTCCCTTCCTCCTTCTCTTCCCATTTCCCACCCTCCCTTCAAATCGTTCCCTCTCTCTTCCAGGAGGACCAAGGTCATGTTTGATTGGCCCAACATCACAGTGCCCAGCTCTTCAGAGCAGGGCCTGAAACCAGGAGACGGGGATCTGCAGAGGTCTACATGTGTCCTGGGCTTCTTCCCTGTCATCTATTATAGCTCCCTCCTCTGTGTGGGAGTACCAGGTACATGCGCGCATACAGTACACACACACATGCAGTCTCCAAAATGAACACTCCAACATTCTTGAGCAACAAGACAAAACAACAGTCACATTAATGGATTGTGTTCAGTTCAAGTAAACTGTGTTGTCATTGTCAGTGTTGTTGTGGGGCTACAACATTGGCAGACGTGCCGATCACAGTGATATGCTATTGATCCAACATAGGCAGGGATGGTTGTAGGGAGGGAGGGGAAGCAGGAGACTAGAGGGCTCATCTGAGATCAGCCGCCTGCATTCCCTCACTCTGAATCCTCCAGATGACCTTTTGGCACAGTGAACTAATTACTCCCAGTGGGGATTGAGAGGTCTGTGGGTTGGAGCGAAGGGCTGAAGACAGATGTGCACCAATTGTTTTTAGTGGGAATATTGTGCTATTGACAAGTCGCCGAAAAGAAACCCAGACAATGATAGCTGATTACATATAAATACAGCTGAAATCTATGCAGCTACTGTATGCCACACTACTGGAAAAACACACACATACACAGACACAGACACATATACACAGACACTGACACAGACACAGACACATATACACATACACAGACACAGACACATATACACAGACACTGCAGCCAGGCTATGAAAAAGGGACTCTTGGAAATACTATCTGCTTCCTGAGAACAAATATCTCCCTCCTCCATAGAACATCTTCCGGTAATACCTCATGAGCCAAGTAGACTATATGTATAAATGTATGTGGACACCCCTTGAAATTAGTAGATTCGGCTATTTCAGCCACACCCATTGCTGACAGGTGTATAATATTGAGCACACAGCCATGCAATCTCCATAGACAAACATTGGCAGTAAAATGGCCTTACTGAAGAGCTCAGTGACTTTCAACGTGGCACCGTCATAGGATGCCACCTTTCCAACAAGTCTGTTTGTCAAATTTCTGACCTGCTAGAGCTGCCCCGGTCAACTGCAAGTGCTGTTATTTTTAAGTGGAAATGTCTAGGAGCAGCACTGGCTCAGCCGCGAAGTGACAGACCACATAAGCTCACAGAACTGGACCGTCGAGTGTTGAAGCGCATTGTGAGTAAAAATCGTTTGTCCTTGGTTGCAACAGTCACTACCGAGTTCCAAACTGCCTCTGGAAGCAACGTCAGCACGATAACTGTTTGTAGGGAGCTCCATGAAATGGGTTTCCATGGTCAAGCAGCCGCACACAACACTAAGGTCACCACGTGCAATGCGAGTTGGCTGGACTGGTGTAAAGCTTGCCGCCATTGGACAGAGGCTGTTTTTCACGTTTCGGTGTAGGCCTCTTAGTTTCAGTCAAGGGAAATCTTAATGCTTCAGCATACAATAAGACGATTCTGTGCTTCCAACTTTGTGGCAACAGTTTGGAGGCCCTTTCCTGTTTCAGCCTGGCAATGTGGTCATTCACAAAGCGCCGTCCACACAGGAATGGTTTGTCGAAATCAGTGTGGAAGAACTTGACTGGCCTGCACAGAGCCCTGACCTCAACCCCATCGAACACCTTCGGGATTAATTATATTAATGCCCATGATTTTGGAAGGAGATGTTTGATAAGCAGGTGTCCACATACTTTTGGTCATGTAGTGTATAATGGACTTCATATGGTGTTTAAATAAATGTTCTCTCTCTATTGCTCTCTTACTCATTCTCACTCCCCTCTCTCCCTCTTCCCCCTCTCCTTCTCCACCCTGCCCTCTCTCTATCCCCCACCCTCTCTCTGCCTCCCCTCTCTCCCTCCTCCCTCTCTCTGCCTCCCCACTCCCTCCCTGCCTCTCTCCACTTCCTCCCCCTTCAATCTATCAGTAAACATACTGACTGCAGTGGCTCTATCCCGGCTGGCAGCACGTACTAAGAAGGCTATGCATGTGTACCTGCTGGCTCTGACAGGCTCTGACATCCTCTCCCAGCTCTTCATTATCTTCGTGGGCTTTCTGCTAGAAACAGCTGTGTTCCACCGTGAAGTAGGTACAGTAGTCCAGTGGTTAAGGAGGTGGACGTATAGCTAAAGGATTGCCAGCTCAAAACCCTGACAGTGCACTGAAAAAAGTGGGCACAATTAGGTTGAGAAATGAGCAAAGGACAACATTTTATTGTTTGTTGTAATGAATGGACGATAAAGGTGTAGTGATCTGTTTTGGGAGAAAGTTTGAATTCTAATCGACCTGCCTACATGTTGTTTAAAGTAGAGTAGATCAACGTTATCGTTTTGCTGTTATTGTGAATTTCCTTTCTCTTTGTCCTGACTTCTCACATAAAATGACATTTTTGTGTTTAATTGTATTCTAGGTCCCCACCCTTCTCCTGCGCTCGGTTAGCATGGCAGAGTTTGCTGCCAACCACGCCTCTATCTGGGCCACCGTACCCCTAACCGTGGACCGCTACGTGGCACTGTGCCATCCGCTCCTCCACCGCCAGATCAGCTACCCGGCACGAGCGTGGCGGATTATCACCGTCGTCTTTTCCCTGGCGCTGTTGTCAGGCATACCATTCTTCTGGTGGTCTGACATGTGGCGTGTTGCCCGCCCGCCCACCTCCCTGGACTCTGCCCTCATATGGACACACGTGATGATAATCTACTTCCTGCCGTGTAGCATCTTCCTGGTTCTGAACTTGCTGATCATTCACCGGCTGCAGGCGCGGCAGAGACAGGTCCCGTGCCAGGAGGAGCATGGTGGTAGCGGGGCCCGGTTGTCTCCACAGCGGCGCCTGGGTAAGAGCACCGCCATGCTGCTTGCTATTACCTCCGCGTTCGCCATCCTTTGGGCCCCCAGGACTATAGTGGTCATCTATCATCTCTACGTGTCCTCGGTCCACAAGGACTGGCGGGTCCACCTTGCCTATGACCTGTCTAACATGCTGGCCATGCTCAACACTGCAGTCAACTTCTTCCTCTACTGTTTCGTCAGTAAGCCATTCAGAGCCTCCGTGAGGGATGTTCTGTTGCTCAGGGGGGGGTCCGTTGTACCACCAAAGGATAATCCACAACCAGCAGGCCCAAGACAAAGCCTCTACGTCCTTGCTGTCTAGCGGGACAAACACTCACACCGAGACTACCAACCGCACCCCCCTAACACCCTGCAGGGCTAACGAGACCATGTGACCCTGGCCTTGATCCTTAATCCTGAGATGAGACCCCTCTAATTGAGACCAACCCCCTTGTCCACCCCATCTCTCCATCCCCTCTGTTATGCCATTTCTTCAGCCCATGAACAATGTGACTTCGACCTTAACTATGGAACCTCCCTAATTGAGACAAACCCTGTACCCTCTTCCCTCCTTCTCCTAATCCATGCCTCAATCCGTCCCCTCCACCCCCCCATTCCACTGTCCCCTCCACCCCCCCATTCCACTGTCCCCCAACACCCCATCCCACAGACCAAGTGACCTTGAAGTTTAGACATCCCCTTAATTGAGACCAAACCCTCCAATCACCCCATCCCCTCATCCCACGAACCATGTGACCTTCACCCTGAGACCCCAGATCAACCCCCTTTACCCATCCTCTTATTGCCCCAGCTCTCTATCCCTCCATCCCACCATTCATCCCCCTATCCCACGGTTGACCTAAGCACTTATGACCTCGGAACCACAGAGAACCACAGAGTGCATTCCAGCCATGTTCCGTGGACAGCTGCCAATCACCCTTTGAGGTGAACATTCTCAAAGGGCCTTTTCCTGAACTGTTGTTGGACTCAAAACAAGCAGAATGTTTTCTGATTCAACATGATATTTATTATGTCCAGCGGGAATCAGTTTAAAATGGCACAAAGTATTTATTTTTCGTTAGGGGGAAGATTTGGCTTGTGACATTACGAGTGCTTGACTTGACTATGTTACTTTCCATATATGGATGCTTGTTGTAATTATGTAACATGCTATTGTTTATATTGGTAAAAAAAAGAATGCCATATGGACATTATTTGGTCTTGTTGGCTGCAGATGAACATGGTGCTTTAGTTAACACATAGAGAGAAGAGATGCTGTGAAAAGAGATGCATGCTACTTAAAGTGAATGGCTCATCTATCTATTTACACATTGAGCATAGCCTCACCATTTCCTCTCAGTTGTCTACAGGGGGGCAGTTTAGTTCTATGTGAATCACTTTACAATAGAAGGAAATGCAAAATGCTCTTCCTTTACAGAACATAAGTTAAGTAAGGGTAAGAGTGTATTTTCATATAGTGCATTATTCTTTACTATGGAGAGAACACTCCACATGCCTATTTGCCCAAATGACAGTGTGACAGGCTTGCTGAGCAGCACAACTGAACCAATCAAGCAAACAAATAGCATTAAGTACTTCAATTCAACAGTGAGAGCGAGGAGCAAACCACAGCTGTGGTTATTTTTCATGAAAACGCAAGTGGGTGGAGGTTTAAATGAATGCTTGCTGTAAGTGCCTAAAAGCCGCAGCAGGGGAAGAAGACCCTGTTCTACAAACACACTCCCCCTGTGGGCTTCAGCTCAGCTAGCTAAACAAATCTCACATCAGACTGACGGACGGCACACAGAAAGTACATTTTCCATCTGCTCCTGTGCAAGCCCCTAGAAACATCCATAAGGCGATAAGGACAAATTCAAATGACAATTTTTAATATGAGATATTTCATCAATAAGGCATGAGAACCTGTGTTTCATTGTAAATAGCACAGGGCTAAAGTGTCCTCTTGAAACATCCACACTTACTGACACATTTGCATTATCATGTGTAAATGGGATCAACAAGCACTTTGTGACATCAGTATTTGTTTGGAGCTGAGTGTTCTCTTCTCTATACATGCATCTAATTAATGACTGATTTAACAGTTGGCAAGTGCAATCTGTTGGTGTATTACTTTTTAATGCAATTAATTCATTTAGCCCCAAGAGTTGATGAACAATGTTTAGACTTTGATCTTGAAATAACCATTTAATCATGCACCTCTGGCTCATCAATTAGTCCTCAGTGAAAGGCTTTTAAATACGGACATACTTTTCTGTCCTCCTCATAACCATTGTATAACTGGTTTGAGAAGACGTGTCAACTACATAAGATAGTTCATTTGTTTGCACTAATAGGAACAGGCAGTAAGAGAGATGGACACATTTTTGTTGATTATGTCTCCTGTGTTCCTCTGTAGCTCAGTTGGTAGAGCATAGTGCTTGTAATGTCAGAGTAGTGGGTTCAATTTCTGCAACCACCCATACGTGAAATGTATGCACTTGTAAGTTGTTTTGGATAAAACCGACTGCTAAATGGCATATATTTTGTCTCAGTGAAATTGAGAGTAAGCTAATTGCCTACTTTATACACTTTTTTTGTGACATCCAATTGTGACCTTGTCTCATCGCTGCAACTCCCCAACGGGCTTGGGAGAGGCAAGGTCAAGTCAAGAAAAATATGACCCACCAAACCGCGCTCCTTAAAACCTGCCCGCTTGATCCAAAAGCAGCCTGCAGTTGCCCAGCCCACCACAAGGAGTTGCTAGAGTGCAAAGAGCCAAGTAAAGCCCCCCAGGCCAAGCCCTTTTCTAACCCAGATGGCCCTGGGCCAATTGTGTGCCGTCCTATGAGACTGTCTGTCACAGCAGGTTATGACCCAGCCTGGGATTTAACCCAGGTCTATAGGGACACTTCAAGCACTGTGATGCAGTGCCTTAGACAGCTGCACCACTCAGGAGTGTATAAAATATATTTTAAACACAGGAGGTTGGTGGCACCTCAATTGGGGAAGACGGGCTTGTGGTAATGGCTGTGGCGGAATAGGTGAAATAGTATCAAATGCATCAAACAAATGGTTTCCATGTGTTTGATGCCATTCCATTCGCTCTGTTGCAGATATTATTATGAGCCCTCCTCCCCTCAGCAGCCTTCACTCATTTTAAATAATGAACATGTGAAAGCACACTAAAATGACTACCTGCCATGACGATTATTATAATCTTAAGTCTTTCAGATGGCAGCCTAAATGCTCATTGTTCCCACTACAACTGGATCATTCCTTGCAGTTTAGTGTTTGGAAATAGCTAATATTTGTTTTATTTTATTTCACCTTTATTTACTCAGGTAAGCTAGTTGAGAACAAGTTCTCATTTGCAACGCTGACCTGGCCAAGATAAAGCAGTTCAACACATACAACAACACAGAGTTACATATGGAATAAACAAACATACAATCAATAATACAGTAGAAAAATATATATACAGCTTGGGGAAATGAGGTAGGATAAGAGAGGTAAGGCAATAAATAGGCCATGGTGGCAAAGTAATTACAATATAGCAATTAAACACTGGAATGGTAGAATATGCAGAAGATGTATGTGCAAATAGAGATACTGGGGTGCAAAGGAGCAAGATTAATAAATAAATACAGTATGGGGATGAGGTAGATTGGATGGGCTAATTTACAGATGAGTTATGTACAGGTGGAGAGATCTGTGAGCTGTTCTGACAGCTGGTGCTTAAAGCTCGTGAGGGAGGTAAGAGTCTCCAGCTTTAGTGATTTTTGCAGTTCGTTCCAGTCATTGGCAGCATAGAACTGGAAGGAGAGGCGACCAAAGAAAGAATTGGCTTTGGGAGTGACCAGTGAGATATACCTGCTGGAGCGCATGCTACGGGTGGGTGCTGCTATGGTGACCAGTGAGCTGAGATAAGGCAGGGCTTTACCTAGCAGAGACTTGTAGACGATCTGGAGCCAGTGAGTTTGGCGACGAGTATGAAGCGAGGGCCAGCCAACGAGAGCGTACAGGTCGCAGTGGTGGGTAGTATATGGGGCTTTGGTGACAAAACGGATGGCACTGTGATCGACTGCATCCAATTTGTTGAGTAGAGTATTGGAGGCTGTTTTGTAAATGACATCGCCGAAGTCGAGGATCGGTAGGATGGTCAGTTTTACAAGGGTATGTTTGGCAGCATGAGTGAAGGATGCTTTGTTGCGAAATAGGAAGCCGATTCTAGATTTAATTTTGGATTGGAGATGTTTAATGTGAGTCTGGAAGGAGAGTTTACAGTCTAACCAGAACCTGGGTATTTGTAGTTGTCCACATATTCTAAGTGTGTGACCAGTTGGATGAGTAATCAACATACTATTATGTTTGATTTATTATCATACATGTTATAATCATCATATTACCATACCAGTGCTCATGTATTATCATACATGAGCACAAGACCAACCAAACAAATACCAATCTCTGTGAATCTCTTTGAGCAGTACAGTCATATAATGTGATTGTACAATGGTTGTTTAATACGCTATAGTATAGGGTTAAGAAAGTCAGTCATATAATGTGGTTGTACAGTATTAATTTTTAAAAAGTCCCAAGGGGGTGTGGTATATGGCTAATATACGCTGGCTAAGGGCTGTTCTTATGCACGACACAACGCGGTGTGCCTGGATACAGCCCTTAGCCATATACCTCAAACTACGAGGTACCTTATTGCTATTATAAACTGGTTAGAAATGTAATTACAACAGTAAAAATAAAAGTTCTCTCATACCCGTGGTTTACGGTCTCATATACCACGGCTTTCAGCCAATCAGCATTCAGGGCTCGAACCACCCAGTTTATAGTACGGTATACTACAGGGCTAAGCACAGTCATATAATGTGATTGTACAGTAGTTGTTTAATACAGTATACTATAGGGTTAAGCAGTATAGTCATATAATGTGATTGTAGTTTTTTGATACGTACAGTATGAAGTTCAATACCAACATTAGAGTAGCATAGAAATTAAGTTATTCTGTTTCATGTCCCCAAGTGCCACCAGCTCAACGTGTACCCCTCCACTGACAAGTCTCTCTCTAATAGACAGTAACGCACTGTCCGTATTATTGGCCAACGTGCAATAGTCGGAAAACAAACTGTACGATCTACGATTAAGACTATCCTACCAACGGTACATTAAAAACAGTAATAGCTTATGTTTCACCAAGACGTGGCTGAAGGACAGCATGGATAAAATAGAGCTGGCTAGCTTCTCAGTGCATCAGCAGGACAGTGCAGCTACGTCTGGTAAAACGAGGGGCGGGGGTGTCAATTTGTCAATAATATTGCTCAAGGTATTGCTCAACTGAGGTAGATTACCTCATGATAAGCTGTAGACCACACTATCTACCAAGAGAGTTGTCATCTATACTATTTGTAGTCGTTTATTTACCACCACAAACCAAAGCTGGCACTAAGACTGCACTCAACGAGCTGTATAAGGCCATAAGCAAACAAGAAAATGCTCATCCAGAATCGGTGCTCCTAGTAGCCGGGGACTTTAATGCAGGCAAACTTAAATTTGCTTTAACTCATTTCTACCAGCATGTTAAATGTGCAACCAGAGGGAAAAGAATTTAGACCTCCTTTACTCCACACATAGAGAAGCATGCAAAGCTTTCCCTCGCACTCCAAATCTGAACATAATTATATCCTCCTGATTCCTGCTTGCAAGCAAAAACTAAAGCAGAAAGTACCAGTGACTCGCTCAATAAGGAAGTGGTCAGATGATGCGGATGCTCTGCTACAGGACTGTTTTGCTAGCACAGATATGTTCCTGGATTCATCCAATGGCATTGAGGAGTATACCACCTTAGTCACCGACTTCATCAATAAGTGCATCGATGATGTCATCCCCACAGTGACTGTACGTACATATCCCAACCAGAAGCCATGGATAACAGCAACATCTTCACTGACATTTTCAATCTCTCCCTTGGCCGAGTCTGTAATACCTACATGTTTCAAACAGACCACCATAGTCACTGTGTCCAAGATAGCGAAGGTAACCTGCCTAAATGATTCCCGCCCCGTAGCACTCACGTCGGTAGCCATGAAGTGCTTTGAAAGGCTGGTCATGGCTCACATCAATCCCATCATTACGGGAACCCTAGACCCACTCCAATTTGCATATCACCCCAACAGATCCACAGATGATGCAATCTCAATCACACTCCACACTGCCCTTAACCACCTGGACAAAATGAACACCTATGTGAGAATGCTGTTCATTGTTCATTGTAGCCAAGCATGACTCCAACACCATCATTACGTTTGCTGATGACACAACAGTGCCTGATCACCTACAACAATGAGACAGCCTATAGAGGGGAGGTCGGAGACTTGACAGTGTGGAGCCAGGACAACAACCTCTCCCTCAATGCGAGCAAGACAAAGGACATGTTCGTGGACTATAGGAAAAGGAGGGCCAAACATGCCCCAGGTAACATCGACGGGGTTGAAGTGGAGCGGGTCGAGAGATTCAAGTTCCTTGGTGTCCACATCACCAATGAACTATCATGGTACAAACACACCAAGACAGTTGTGAAGAGGGCACGACAATACCTTTTCTGAAAAGATTTGGCATGGGTCCCAAAATCCTCAAAACGTTAAACAGCTGCACCATCTAGAGCATCCTGACCTGTTGCATCACCGCCTGGTATGCAACTGCTTGGTATCTGACCGTAAGACGCTACATATGATAGTGTGTACAGCCCAGTACATCAGTGGGGCCAAGCTTCCTGACATCCAGGACCTATATACTAAGTGGTATCAGAGAAAGCCCCCCCCCCCCCCTTTGTTTTTACAATGCTGCTACTCGCTGTTTATCATCTATGCATAGTCACTTTTCAAATTACCTCAACCTACCTGTACCCCTGCACATTGACTTGGTATCTGTACCCCCTGTATATAGCCTCGTCATTGTTATGTAATTTTCTTGTTACTTTTTGATTTGATTGGATTTTTTTAAACTTTAGTTTGTTTTGTAAATATTTTTTAACTATATTTCTTGAACTGCATTGTTGGTTAAGGGCTTGTAAGTAAGAATTTCACGATAATGTCTAAACCTGTTGTAATCGGCGTATGTGACAAATAAAATATGATTTGATTTTGATTTGCTTAGTGCTGTCCCCTCTGTGTGCAGCTGTGTGTGTCCATCCATCCATACTGAGTTCTAAGAGTCTCTCTATGTATTCATCCTGTTAGCTCAAAGGGTGCCCGGCCTCAGGCACAGCCACAGATGTTACCTCATGCAGCTGTGTGTTCATGTCGTCCTGCTAGTGATCATGGCATACTGACTTCTGAGAGTCACTCTATGTGTCCATTCTTCACCCAGCTAAGAGAGGGAGAGTGTGACAGCACTCGGAGGTGTCCACTCTGCTCTGTGTACAGCTGTCCATCTAACAAAGCCCCCCATGTCTCCAGTGACCATAGCCTAATAGTTTCTGTTGGTCTCTCTATCCTATGACCAGTTAAGACAGGGGCTTGGCCTCGGGGTACAGACGCAGATTTTACCGAACGTTTCTTTGAAGACGTCCCCCCTCCAAGCGAGGGGGGATGAGAGAGGGTGTAACTGTGGCGACCCCGGGGGGACACACACAGTGGGGACGTCGGCGGTATCAAGAGGGATCATGGGAGAAAACAGTTTAGAGTTTAAATGTTAACACGTGGTGATATATCAGGGCAGATTCTGATTAGTATCTTAATGGAGGCTCCGACACAGCTTTAGTGATGATGATTACGTCTGTGTCCCAAATGGAACGCACTCGGTAGTGCTCTTTATAGGGAGCAGGGTGCCATTTGGGATACAAGCAATTCTCCTTTATGGAGGAGGGGAGAGAAGAAGAGGGGAGAGGAGAGGAGAGGAGGGGGGAGGGGAGAGAAGAGGAGGAGGGAGGGACATGGAAGAGGAAGGTTTTCCCCTCTTGCCACACGTCCCCAGCTCGTCTGTCTACCTGCTTATCATATGTTGTGTGCCTGCTCAGACACATGTCTAGGCCAACTGCTATACACTCCACCCCCATCAGTGTGACCTGCTCTGCTCTCTGGCAGCTGTTTATATCTCACAATGAGAACCACGGCATAGAAAACATGTTGGTTGTTGATTACAACTCTATAGGAATGTTTCATCTCAATGTGCTCCCCATGCTCAGAAAGGGGGAATGTTAGGCTACTTTATTGTTCCCTGGGGTACAACAAGTTCAAACTACACATAAGGTATCTTTAGATGTACGCATATAATCTCATATGGTACAGTTCCCTAACTTTTAGGGTACATGGGCGGATAATCTAGTATATGGTATATTTTCTGTACCCAATCATTTAGATATAAAGGTACAATCATAACACTATCACTTTCAAAACATAATCTGTTTCCCCGGGATACAAGCATATTCTGTGTACCTCAAGGGTGCACTAATGATTCTTGACGGTTCTAATCTGTACCTTTGCTTAGCAGAAAAGCTCCAAATTGAGAATGTATTGAAGAAAGGTACATACTATATGTGCCCAACCATAACGTACAATTATGAACTTTTGCTACTTTAATGGAACTAACGGCTTTGTCACTGTGGTGCGACCCTAAAAAGTTAATTTGTACCATAAGGTTCAGAGCAAATTGGCCAGTGTTACCTAGTGTGGATTTTTCAGTGTAACATGTCTAGTGTTGTTTTAAATGATTACTCAGTGGTGTAAAATAACCCCAAGTGTTGGTGTTAATAACTAGAGTTGAGTGTGAGAGTGTGATGAAGTACGTTTTACTCTGTGGAGGGTAAAACAGTCCCATTAAAACCACGCCCATCATTATCATATTTATGTTTATTTTTTATTTAACCTTTATTTAACCAGGTAGGCAAGTTGAGAACAAGTTCTCATTTACAATTGCGACCTGGCAATGTACTTTAATTGATTGACTAATCTTATTCTACACAAAGATAAATACCATATATTTTTTCATAACTAATCCAATCAGTTAGTTAGATTTATTGTACCTGATACTGAAATGGTTGTTCCAGTTTAAATGGTTTAGGTGGTCTCCTTTTTCAATGTTTCTAACCCTGACAGTCTTTCTGAATGTAGTATGTGGGTGAATAAAACAATTCCATATGTTGGATGTTCTAACTCTGACTGGAATCCAATGGAAATTAAACATCACTTTGCAAACCAGCATAATGTGATTTGCAGGTCTGATGTGGCCACTAAACCATGACCATGTAAACCTGTTTGTTTGACATTCATTCACTGGACCCAGATTTGAGTCCTAGTCAGGACTACCCCCTGAATTTGCTGCATTGGTGTCAGGGATGTAGTGATGGGAAGTTCAGCTCTTTTTACTGACTCTGATCTTTTCAAACTCATTCAGTCAAAGAACAAGTCTTTGAACTTGTTTCAGTAATGCCCAGAGCATGCAAGACCCCCTACCAGCGAACGATGAAGTGAAAACTCGAAAGAGTCATGATTCTACAAGCCTCTTGTTCACATGTCATTCACCATAAGGGGCTAATTGGAGCTGTCATTTATTATGGGACTTATGAAAGTGTGCTTCAAACAATGTACATTTGTGATCGCTACGCATACAAAACAATATTGTTTATTGATATCTTTGTAACAAGGTCTAGTTGTGGCAGCAACCGGATTAGAATGACTCTTGGCGGAATGACACTGCTTGACTGCAGCAAGGGAGATGAGCACTAAATCTTTTGCGTACTGACGCAGACCCCCAAATGATTCGTTCTCGAGTTTGAGCGTTGAGCAGAGGCAGCCTGTGTATGTTTTGGTTCTACAAAACTGTGTCCATCGATGACACTGAATAATCAATTAATAGCATTCATTCTTTCACCATGTGGTCAATCTTCAGTTCAAAACAATTACTTTCTTGTCTACCTGTGGAATATATGTAAGAAAGGTACAAACTGGGGTGCAATTATATACCTTTAACGAATGGTATAAAGGATGTAACTTAAAGGGTACTAACACAGTGACAAGCGTTTGTAACCCTTTAAGTACAATTCGGGGGAGAGTGCAAGCTGAAAAATATGCACTTATATGTCAACCGACATTGCTCTTACTATAAAACTGTAATTTTCCTCTTTTACAATGCAGTGTGTCCAACACACTAACCTGATGGCGCACTCAGGTGATCCTTTTGATATTTACTTAATTGCTATGAAAGTGAAGCGAAGAATGATGTTTTCGTGCTGCCTGCCCAACGTGTTTCTTTAAATGAATGTTATGGAGAATTGAAAACCTAAAGAAAATACCTTTCTATCGGCATGTTGCTCTTGTCTTGCATGTTGCCTCACTGTCTCACTGTTGTCAAGTGGCTTCACTTTGTGGTTTTAGGTTATGAACACTTTCCTTCACCTGTTCCCAGATCTCTTTGTGCTGTTTTTGCCAAGTGATATGGTCAGTTGGAATTGATAAGACAGCACAAACAGATCTGGGACCAGGCTATCTTTTCTCCACCACAGCACAATAATGTAATGCACAGAATTATCTTGTCCTGTCATCAAGCACTGATACTAGAGTTGTACTTCTGTATGTAAAGAAAATAAATGTTTAATGGTTCATTATTTCATTTACTACTTCTACTGGTGTTGAAGATAACTAAAGGCATCCACATGCTTGCCATCTGAAACAATCTGGGGAATGGGGGGCTCAGGGAGAGAGTGAGGGTGAAGCTCTAGAAATAACCAAAGCTGAGCTGAGCTGACAGTGCTGAAAGACATGGTGGTAGAGCAGAGAGTGGAGCTGAGGAACATAGAGAACAGACTGAGGAACAGCGAGGACATGGTGTACAAAATAGAAATCAATATGGTCCTCAATACAAGAACTGAGAAGAATTAGAGACCGAGCTGACAACAGCGCAGGCCAAAGTGACAGCCAGTGGGGCAGAGCTGAAGAGAAAGAATGCTGCCATTGAGTCCAGACTGACAGCTAGTGAGGGAGAGTTGGTAGAGCTGAAGAAAGATATATATATTTTTTTATGTAACCAGGCAAGTCAGTTAAGAACAAATTCTTATTTACAATGACAGCCAACACCAGGCAATCACAACGGTGGGCCAATTGTGCACTGCCCTATGAGACTCCCAATCACGGCCGGATGTGATTTAGCCTGGAATCAAACCAGAGTTTCTGTAGTGACGTCTCAAGCACTGAGGTGCAGTGACTTAGACCGCAGCGCCACTCAGGAGCCCCAATGCCACCCAAGCAGCACAACTATCAGCCTTGGAGTCCAGAGTGGCAGCCAGTGAAAGGAACTTTGGGGAAGTGAAGACAGAGAATGCTGCCCTTTAGTCCAGCCTGAGTGCCATTGAAAGGAAGGTGGGGGAAGTGAAGACAGAGAATGCCACCCTTTAGTCCAGCCTGAGTGCCAGTGAAAGGAAGGTGGGGGAAGTGAAGACAGAATGCCGCCCTTTAGTCCAGCCTGAGTGCCAGTGAAAGGAAGGTGGGGGAAGTGAAGACAGAGAATGCCACCCTTTAGTCCAGCCTGAGTGCCAGTGAAAGGAAGGTGGGGGAAGTGAAGACCGAGAATGCCGCCCTTTAGTCCAGCCTGAGTGCCAGTGAAAGGAAAGTGGGGGAAGTGAAGACAGAGAATGCCGCCCTTTAGTCCAGCCTGAGTGCCAGTGAAAGGAAGGTGGGGGAAGTGAAGACAGAGAATGCCGCCCTTTAGTCCAGCCTGAGTGCCAGTGAAAGCCATGTGGCGGAGCTGAAGAAAGAGAATGTCGACAAAGCAGCAAAATGAAATTATAGTATAAGGCACTGGTTTTTCACAACATTAGCCCATAGATGAAAAAGCTTAACTGTGAATTACTGTCAGAATTATTGTGTTATTTCAAGCCTGTAGCTAAACTGACTCTGGCTTAGCCCATTACTTTTATTTGGACCTTTATTTCACCTGGCAGGCCAGTTAAGAATACATTCTTGTTTACAATGATGGCTAGAAGCAAAAGTCCTAGTGTGGCAGGGGGCGAGGATTAAAAGAAAGTGTAAGACAAGATGGACAACACAGACAGAACACACTTGGCGACAGCACAGATACATCAGCAGATGAGAGACGAGAGAGACACCACCTATGACAACACAACATGCTACAAGTATTAATAAGGCAGACAAAACAACATGATACAGGCATTATAGTTTTTGACAATTGCTTACACATGATTTATATTTATGTATTTATAAAGCCGTGGAAAGAGGAGGAAGGGAAGCGCTACTAAGGTACACAATAGTACATTTTGGTAGATAGAAGGTGCTCTTTGGTGAAAGGGGTAATTGGTCATCAAAAAGAAAGAAGGACCAAGGCCTCTTCATATAATTGATTAAAATGCCTTTATTTGTAAGTCGCTCTGGATAAGAGCGTCTGCCAAATGACTTAAATATAAATGTAAATGTAGTATGGCATGTTCAATAGAAACAAAGTTTTGAAAAACCAACGCGTTTCGGTTACATGGCCTTCGTCAGGGAGAACATTGTCAGTTCTCCCTGACGAAGGAAGATCATGTCAGTGACCGAACCCACTCAAGTGACGCACCTCTCCTAGGGACGGCATGAAAGAGCAACAGTAAGCCAGTGACTCAGCCCCTGTAATAGGGTTTGAGGCAGAGAATCCCAGTGGGGAGAAGGGTACCGGCCAGGCAGAGAGAGCAAGGGCGGTTCGTTGCTCCAGTGCCTTTCAGTTCACCTTCACACTCCTGGACCAGACTACACTCAATCATAGGACGTACTGAAGAAATGATTCTTCAATAAAGATTTAAAGATCAAAACCAAGTATGCGTCTCTCACATGGGTAGGCAGACCATTCAATAAAAATTGAGCTCTATAGGAGAAAGCCCTGCCTCCAGCTGTTTGCTTAGAAATTCTAGGAACAGTAAGGAGGCCTGTATCTTGTGACCGTAGCGCAGGACCAAATAGGAAAGATAGGTAGGAGCAATCCCATGTACTGCTTTGTAGGTTAGCAGTAAAACCTTGAAATCAGCCCTTAACAGGAAGCCAGTGTAGAGCGGCTAGCACTGGAGAAATATGATACATTTTTGGGGTTCTAGTCAAGATTCTAGCAGTGGTGTTTAGCAATAACTGAAGTGTCTTTAGTGCTTTATCCGGGTAGCTGGAAAGTAGAGCATTGCAGTAGTCTAACCTAGAAGTGACAAAGCATGGATACAATTTTCTGCATTATTTTTGGACAGAAAGTTTCTCATTTTTGCAAAGTTAAGTAGATTGAAAAAAGCTGTTCTTGAAGCAGTCTTGATATGTTCGTCAAAAGAGAGATCAAGGTCCAGAGTAACGCCAAGGTCCTTCACAGTTTTATTTGAAACGACTGTACAACCATCAAGTTTAATTGTCAGATTCAACAGAAGATCTCTTTGTTTCTTGGGACCAAGAACTGGCATCTATGTTTTGTCCGAGTTTAAAAGTAGAACATTTGCCACCATCCATTTCCTTATGTCTGAAACACAGGCTTCCAGCGAGGGCAATTTTGGGGCTTCACCATGTTTCATTGAAATGTACAGCTGTGTGTCGTCCGCATAGCAGTGAAAGTTAACATTATGTTTCAGAATGACATCACCAAGAGGTCAAATATATAGTGTAAACAATAGTGGTACTAAAACGGAGCCTTGAGGAACACCAAAATGTACAGTTGATTTGTCAGAGGACAAACCATCTACAGAGACAAACTGATATATTTTCGACAGATAAGATCTAAACCAGGCCAGAACTTGTCAGTGTAGACCAATTTGGGTTTCCAATCTCTCCAAAAGAATGTGATGATCGATGGTATCAAAGCAGCACTAAGGTCTAGGAGCATGAGGACAGATGCAGAGCCTCGGTCTGACACCATTAAAAGGTAATGTACCACTTTCACAAGTGCAGTCTCAGTGCTATGATGGGGTCTAAAACCAAAGCGTTTCGTATACATTGTTTGTCTTCAGGAAGGCAGTGAGTTGCTGCACAACAGCTTTTTCCCCAAATTTTGAGAGGAGTCGGAGATTCAATATAGGGCCGATAGTGTTTAAAATTTTCTGGGTCAAGGTTTGGCTTTTTCAAGAGAGGCTTTATTACTGCCACTTTTAGTGAGTTTGGTACACATCCGGTGGATAGAGAGCCGTATATTATGTTCAACATAGGAGGGCCAAGCACAGGAAGCAGCTCTTTCAGCAGTTTAGTTGGAATAGGGTCCAATATGCAGTTTGAAGATTTACAGGCCATGATTATTTTCATCAATGTGTCAAGAGATATAGTATTAAAAAACTTTAAACTATGGCTCCTTTTCTCTAGACTGTACACACAAAATGCCAAAACACACACAACAGGCAAAATGTCACACATCTCTTGCAAAAACAAACACTTCATTCAAAACTATTTTAACTTGTCAATGTGTGTTTTTTGCAACAAAACCCTACACAAAAACCAAATGATTAGCTCTTATACACGTCCACTAAACACACAGATGTGACACATGAAAAACACTACTATCTTGTGTCTTTTGCATGTTCATTGTGCAGTGGAGTCCACAGCAGTTTTTCATAGCACTCACACGTGCATGTACTGTATGTGCACAGATAAATACAGTATGTATGCATATTCAGTATATATTTACACTATAAACAGAAATGCAAGGGGGGGGAAATAAAATGTATTTCTTTCTCAAAACATTGTATTTTCATCCAGATTTTGGGATGAACTGTAACAGACGGAACAAATACAGTAGAAGATAAACAAACAGGCTTTTTACTATAAAGAAAAAAACAATTAGGCAGCATCCTGTCTCATATTTGGGTCTGGCCACAGCACCTCATCAACAAGCGATGTTCTCGCTGGCTAAACAGCGGGGGAAGTAGCATCTGGAGTGGCGTATCCAGGCCTGTCATGCCCCCTTGTCTATGTCACCACAGGTCTCCTCCATCGCCTGGAGAAGGGATATGCGTTGGTGGGTTGGTGATCATATACCATCTAACTCCACGCTGAAAATAACTCTTCCATTGGGTTTAGAAATGGAGTATATGGTGGTAGGTTGAGCATCAAAACTTGCGGATGGTCAATGAACCAATTGCACACTAGAGCATCCCGGTGGAAACTTACGTTGTCCCAGATGACAACAAACCTGGACTGCTCTGGCCCATTCCTCTGGCATTGGGAATGAGGATATTATGCAGGATGTCATGGAAAGTGATAATGTGGGCAGTATTGTAAGGACCAAGAGTGGCATGATGATGAAGGACACCGTTCTGACTAATGGCTGCACACATTGTGATGTTGCCGCGCTGTCATTTACGATGGCGCGGTGTCCTATGAGGTTCCTTCCCCTGCGTCTTGTTTTGGCTAGGTTAAAGTCGACCTCATCAACATAGACAAAATCATGATGTTCTGCAGCAGCATCTAGTTCCATAACTATCTGAAACAGACAAGACAAAACATTATTGTATGACAGTATGAATAGACATAGAGCAGTCAATGTGTAGCACAATACACCGGAATACAGTACCAATGACAGGATAGTATAGCTTACTTGTACGTATTCATAGCGCAGTTGTTTCACTCTGTCAGAATTTTGCTCAAATGGTACTCTGTAGAGCTGCTTCATACGAATATGATGGCGTTTCAGGAGATGGCCAAGTCCGGATAAACTCACCTTATTTATGTTGCAGAATGTTGTGTTGTCAGTGATGGTGTGATGATGCAGTTGTCGTAAACGTATGCTGTTGTTTGAAATGACCTCATTCACTATGTGTTGTTCCTGCTCTGCTGTGAACAGATGGTTTCTTCCTCCATCGAAGGGTCGTCAAGCAATTCTGCAAAAACATGATGTGAATGTTTAGGGTGCAAGATTTCTTTCATTCTGAAATTAAATGTTACTGGAGTCAACACCTATGTGGGACGCTGGGCTGAAGAGAGTTGTAGTTGTCATCAAGCACATATTCAATCTAGTTTCAATCAGCACAGAAACTTAGAAACTAACTACAATAATCCGTGGCGCCTGTTCTTTCTAGCTTGGACACATTTTACTCCTGCTACAGACCGCATAGACCACATGAGAGAGGAATGTACACAACACAGAGGGATAAAGAGGGATAAAGACAGCTTGTGAAAGTCTGCCTTATCTACTCTGAAGAACTAGCACAATTATTTTGTCAGAAATCTCTACAGCATACTTAAACAGGCTAGCCTAGCTAAATAGGATGACTAAAGACAGTACAGTATGGCGAGCACAGAGACAGCATCAGATGATCTGGCTGTCTGGCTGTGACTGCCTGAGCAGAGATGAGATGATGACTTCAAGGTATGAAACATAATTAAATCATCAAATAGTAATATACACAACTGAAATATTTTATTATTTCATAGTCATTTTCTGTTACTCTATTGATGTCTAACCAGTGTAGACCTGACAGAGACAATTAAATATTTTCAATGTTTAGGTAATTTAATATTCATTATTTTGGGCTTGGAATTTCATTAAAAAGCTGTAAAATCATTTGAATTTCATTATTTCATAATGCATTTAATGTTTAGCGAAACCAAAATTGAAAATTTTGATAATTTCTTCAATAATCAAACTGAAACCGAACTGACCTCAAAAAGCACTAATCACAGGGCCTCCCGGGTAGCGCAAGGGTCTAGGGCACTCTGTCACAGCCGGCCGCGACCGGGAGGTCCGTGGGGCGACACACAATTGGCCCTGCGTCATCTGGGTTAGGGAGGGTTTGGCCGGTGGGGATATCCTTGTCTCATCGCGCACCAGCGACAACTGTGGCAGGACGGGCGCAGTGCACGCTAACCAAGGTCGCCAGGTGCAAGGTGTTTCCTCCGACACATTGGTGCGGCTGGCATCCGGGTTGGATGCGCGCTGTGTTAAGAAGCAGTGCGGCTTGGTTGGGTTGTGTTTCGGAGGACGCATGGCTTTCGACCCTCGTCTCTCCCGAGCCCGTACGGGAGTTGTAGCGATGAGACAAGATAGTAATTACTAAGAATTGGATACCACAAAAAGAGGGTCAAATAAAAAATTTAAAAGCACTAATCGCAGAAGACTATTCACTCAATACAAACCATGAATCCTTCAGATAGCCAAGGGCTTCGTCATTTGAAATATCTTTGGGTGTTACTTTGTGCATTTATTGCGGTAAGGCCGAATTCAACATTTGCATCAAGTAATTTATACACATTTGTTTCTGATCCCCCCAAGTGTCTTAAAATAGAGAATTATATAGCTTGATTATGCATGTTATTACTATTTAAAGGTCCATTTTTATGTATAAGTATTACATTTCTGGCTAACAATTAAATAACTTACTTAACAAAGAAACAAAAATGGATTCTTAGCAGAGGGCAATTTCTCAAGCAACAATTTAGCTAGGACTGTGGGAGTGGGTCAAAATGTCTTGTTTTTGGCAGATGGGTTTTTAACTGTCTTTCTTATTGGTCTATTAACTAATTTATAGCATGAGGACATCACCATGGAAGGCCAAAAACTGAATCCCACCTAAACAAGCAGACATTTCAGGTGTTTTTTTCAAACAGCCCTTACACTTAAAGGGGGTTATCATAATTTTAACAATTGCACAGTATTTTGGAAATGTATATAATACACTGGAAAATCATGTTTGTGATTGCACTGGCTCTTTAAAATAGTTATATGTGTTAGGGCAATCATTTTTTACCCAAACGGTCCCCATGGAAAGAAGGCCATGCCTTGCCGGTCCCTGGCACAAAACAAAATTCAAAATGAAACCATGAATGAGATCTAAGGAGAGAGATACCAGGTATGGACCTAAACTCAGACCACTGGGCAGATACTGGTTGCATCTATGTTGTTTCCACGTCATTTCAACAACAAAAAAATGCAATTTGATGACTTTGAATCAATGTGGAAAACTGATGCAAGAAGTCATCAATGTAAGGGAATTTGATATTTTTTCACCAAATGTTTAACTTAAATCCAACGATATGGCGGAATTTCTTATTGATTTCACGTTAGTTGCTCTTTAACTTCTTTCCCTTTGTGTTGTCGTCTGTGCCCAATAAAGTTTGTACCATGTTTTGTACAACCCCCATGTTGTGTTGCTACCATGTTGTTGTCATGTTGCTACCATGCTGTGTTGTCATGTGTTGCCGCCTTGCTATGTTGTTGTCTTAGGTCTCTCTTTATGTTGTGTTGACTCTCTTGTCGGGGTGTGTGTTTTGTTCTATATTTACATATATACACTACTGTTCATGTCACGGTATTCGTTGGAAGCACACTCGGACCAACTTGCAGCGTGATATGGTTTCCACATACTATTTAATTGAAAGGCAATGTGACTACAGCAGTGCACCATGCACTAACTCAAATCAATATCACACAAAACACAGGTGGAAAAAAGGCTTCCAAAATATGATCCCCAATTAGAGACAACGATAACCAGCTGCTTCTAATTGGGAACAATATCATGCACACCAACCTAGAAATATGAAAACTAGAATACCCCCCTAGTCACGCTCTGACCTTAACACCATAGAGAACCAAGGGCTCTCTATGGTCAGGGCGTGACAGTTCAAAAGTTTGGGGTCACTTAGAAATGTCCTTGTTTTTGAAAGAAAAGCACATTTTTGCCCATTAAAATAACATAAAATGTATCAGAAATACAGTGTAGACATTGTTAATGTTGTAAATGACTATTGTAGCTGGAAACGGCAGATTTTTTTATGGAATATCTAAATAGGCGTACAGAGGCCCATTATCAGCAACCATCACTCCTGTGTTCGCTAATCCAAGTTTATCATTTTAAAACTCTTTTGCAATTATGTTAGCACAGCATGTCAATATTTGACATGGTACAGGTGTCTTCTTCAATCTGAGCCAATAACCATATGTGTGAGGTGCAGTGGTAAAATACTACTTGAGTAAAAGTCTTAATGTATTTGGTGTTAAACTTAAGTATTAAAAGTAAATGTAATTGCAAAAATATACTTAAGTATTTAACGTAACGTAACGCAATCATCACTGCTAGCTAGCCAGCTAGCCCCCGAATAGCAGCACTGTAGAAACTATTACACTCGACGGAACGACTTGATTAGTGTAGTGTCAACATCGCAGCCACTGCCAGCTAGCCTACAAAGTCAACAACGTAGCCACTGCCAGCTAGCCTACTCCAGCAGTACTGTATCATTTTAATCATTTTAGTCAATAAGATTCTTGCTACGTAAGCTTAACTTTCTGAACATTCGAGACGTGTAGTCCACTTGTCATTCCAATCTCCTTTGCATTAGCGTCGCCTCTTCTGTAGCCTGTCAACTATGTGTCTATCTATCCCTGTTCTCTCCTCTCTGCACAGACCATACAAACGCTCCACACCGCGTGGCCGCGGCCACCCTAATCTGGTGGTCCCAGCGCGCACGACCCACATGGAGTTCCAGGTCTCCGGTAGCCTCTGGAACTGCCGATCTGCGGCCAACAAGGCAGAGTTCATCTCAGCCTATGCCTCCCTCCAGTCCCTCGACTTCTTGGCACTGACGGAAACATGGATCACCACAGATAACACTGCTACTCCTACTGCTCTCTCTTCGTCCGCCCACGTGTTCTCGCACACCCCGAGAGCTTCTGGTCAGCGGGGTGGTGGCACCGGGATCCTCATCTCTCCCAAGTGGTCATTCTCTCTTTCTCCCCTTACCCATCTGTCTATCGCCTCCTTTGAATTCCATGCTGTCACAGTTACCAGCCCTTTCAAGCTTAACATCCTTATCATTTATCGCCCTCCAGGTTCCCTCGGAGAGTTCATCAATGAGCTTGATGCCCTGATAAGCTCCTTTCCTGAGGACGGCTCACCTCTCACAGTCCTGGGCGACTTTAACCTCCCCACGTCTACCTTTGACTCATTCCTCTCTGCCTCCTTCTTTCCACTCCTCTCCTCTTTTGACCTCACCCTCTCACCTTCCCCCCCTACTCACAAGGCAGGCAATACGCTCGACCTCATCTTTACTAGATGCTGTTCTTCCACTATCCTCATTGCAACTCCCCTCCAAGTCTCCGACCACTACCTTGTATCCTTTTCCCTCTCGCTCTCATCCAACACTTCCCACACTGCCCCTACTCGGATGGTATCGCGCCGTCCCAACCTTCGCTCTCTCTCCCCCGCTACTCTCTCCTCTTCCATCCTATCATCTCTTCCCTCTGCTCATACCTTCTCCAACCTATCTCCTGATTCTGCCTCCTCAACCCTCCTCTCTTCCCTTTCTGCATCCTTTGACTCTCTATGTCCCCTATCCTCCAGGCCGGCTCGGTCCTCCCCTCCCGCTCCGTGGCTCGACGACTCATTGCGAGCTCACAGAACAGAGCTCCGGGCAGCCGAGCGGAAATGGAGGAAAACTCGCCTCCCTGCGGACCTGGCATCCTTTCACTCCCTCCTCTCTACATTTTCCTCCTCTGTCTCTGCTGCTAAAGCCACTTTCTACCACTCTAAATTCCAAGCATCTGCCTCTAACCCTAGGAAGCTCTTTGCCACCTTCTCCTCCCTCCTGAATCCTCCTCCCCCTCCCCCCCTCCTCCCTCTCTGCAGATGACTTCGTCAACCATTTTGAAAAGAAGGTCGACGACATCCGATCCTCGTTTGCTAAGTCAAACGACACCGCTGGTTCTGCTCACACTGCCCTACCCTGTGCTCTGACCTCTTTCTCCCCTCTCTCTCCAGATGAAATCTCGCTTCTTGTGACGGCCGGCCGCCCAACAACCTGCCCGCTTGACCCTATCCCCTCCTCTCTTCTCCAGACCATTTCCGGAGACCTTCTCCCTTACCTCACCTCGCTCATCAACTCATCCCTGACCGCTGGCTACGTCCCTTCCGTCTTCAAGAGAGCGAGAGTTGCACCCCTTCTGAAAAAACCTACACTCGATCCCTCCGATGTCAACAACTACAGACCAGTATCCCTTCTTTCTTTTCTCTCCAAAACTCTTGAACGTGCCGTCCTTGGCCAGCTCTCCCGCTATCTCTCTCAGAATGACCTTCTTGATCCAAATCAGTCAGGTTTCAAGACTAGTCATTCAACTGAGACTGCTCTTCTCTGTATCACGGAGGCGCTCCGCACTGCTAAAGCTAACTCTCTCTCCTCTGCTCTCATCCTTCTAGACCTATCGGCTGCCTTCGATACTGTGAACCATCAGATCCTCCTCTCCACCCTCTCCGAGTTGGGCATCTCCGGTGCGGCCCACGCTTGGATTGCGTCCTACCTGACAGGTCGCTCCTACCAGGTGGCGTGGCGAGAATCTGTCTCCTCGCCACGCGCTCTCACCACTGGTGTCCCCCAGGGCTCTGTTCTAGGCCCTCTCCTATTCTCGCTATACACCAAGTCACTTGGCTCTGTCATAACCTCACATGGTCTCTCCTATCATTGCTATGCAGACGACACACAATTAATCTTCTCCTTTCCCCTTCTGATGACCAGGTGGCGAATCGCATCTCTGCATGTCTGGCAGACATATCAGTGTGGATGACGGATCACCACCTCAAGCTGAACCTCGGCAAGACTGAGCTGCTCTTCCTCCCGGGGAAGGACTGCCCATTCCATGATCTCGCCATCACGGTTGACAACTCCATTGTGTCCTCCTCCCAGAGCGCTAAGAACCTTGGCGTGATCCTGGACAACACCCTGTCGTTCTCAACCAACATCATGGCGGTGGCCCGTTCCTGTAGGTTCATGCTCTACAACATCCGCAGAGTACGACCCTGCCTCACACAGGAAGCGGCGCAGGTCCTAATCCAGGCACTTGTCATCTCCCGTCTGGATTACTGCAACTCGCTGTTGGCTGGGCTCCCTGCCTGTGCCATTAAACCCCTACAACTCATCCAGAACGCCGCAGCCCCTCTGGTGTTCAACCTTCCCAAGTTCTCTCACGTCACCCCGCTCCTCCGCTCTCTCCACTGGCTTCCAGTTGAAGCTCGCATCCGCTACAAGACCATGGTGCTTGCCTACGGAGCTGTGAGGGGAACGGCACCGCAGTACCTCCAGGCTCTGATCAGGCCCTACACCCAAACAAGGGCACTGCGTTCATCCACCTCTGGCCTGCTCGCCTCCCTACCACTGAGGAAGTACAGTTCCCGCTCAGCCCAGTCAAAACTGTTCGCTGCTCTGGCCCCCCAATGGTGGAACAAACTCCCTCACGACGCCAGGACAGCGGAGTCAATCACCACCTTCCGGAGACACCTGAAACCCCACCTCTTCAAGGAATACCTAGGATAGGATAAGTAATCCTTCTCACCCCCCTTAAATGATTTAGATGCACTATTGTAAAGTGGCTGTTCCACTGGATGTCAGAAGGTGAATTCACCAATTTGTAAGTCGCTCTGGATAAGAGCGTCTGCTAAATGACTTAAATGTAAAATGTAATGTAAAAAGTAAAAGTATGAATCATTTAAAATTGCTCACAAGCAAACCAGATGGCACCATTTTCATGTTTTTTTGTTACTTTACAGACAGCCAGGGGCACACTCCAACACTCAGACATCAAACACTTTTCAACCTGTATGATCTAATACATCATTTAAAAAACATACACATATTATGATATCATAGTGAATTCATGACGTGAATGAACAAGCCTTTTCGTACTTCATAATTTTCGCTCTTATATAGTTACAGTCAGTTTTAAAAACATCTAACCAAAATATTTCAACTTCTTTATTACTTTACCCAAAACAGTTGGATTCATGAGTTTTGATGACAAAAGTAAATAAAAAAACATCAGCCAAAGCAAATACCTGATAAAAATGGAATTATATTAATAATGTAAGTACAGAAATGGTTTGTTCTCAAGGAAATTAATATCCAAATAGTCAGTGACAAGTGTATGGAGTTTGTGACAGGTATGTGAACTTACTACAGTATTATAGACACTATGTCCTGGGATTTCCTATGATCTTCTATGTAGAAGAACCCATAACATTCTATCGACGGTTGTGAGCATCATCGAGCAAAACGTGTATGTTTATGAGAGTCTCAGCTTTTCATAGATAGATTTTAATAGTTTAAAGCTCAAACCATTCTGACTCTACAGACATTTTTGTCAGCTCAGCCACTAGCGTAGTCCCCGTTAATTGTAAAAAGACCCAGCTACTAGCGTAGCCCCCGTTAATCACACAGACTAACGGTAATAGACAAATCCATTGGTACTACCCTGAAGTCTGTAGCTCAAACACACAATGTTTGAAAGGGGTTAGAAGTCCAAAATGCAGGTGTTACGCTGAGATTTGTTGGGTCAAGATAAATTACACAAGTTGTTTGTTCAGCTAGCTAGGTAGCTACAATGTATTCGGAAAGTATTCAGACCTGTTGACTTTTTCTACGTTTTGTAAAGTTACAGCCATATTCTAAAACGGATTCAATTGTTTTTTCCCTCATCAACCTACTCACAAAATCCCATAATGAAAAAGCAAAAACAATTTTTTAGAAATTTAAATTTTTTAGAAACTGAAATATCACATTTAAGTAGTCAGACCATTTACTCAATACTATATTGAAACACCTTTGGCAGCGATTACTGCCTCAAGTCTTTTTGGGTATGACGCTACAAGCTTGTCACACCTGTACTGTGTTTGGGGACTTTCTCCCATTCTCAATCTCTGTCAGGTTGGATGGGGAGCGTCGCTGCACAACTTTTTCAGGACTCTCCAAAAATGTTTTATAGGGTTCAAGTCCGGGCTCTGGCTGGGCCACTCAAGGACATCCAGAGATTTGTCCCGAAGTCACCCCTGTGCTGTCTTGGCTGTGTGTTTTCGGTCCTTGTCCTGTTGAAAGGTAAACCTTCACCCCAGTCTGAGGTCCTGCACACTCTGGAGCAGGTTTTCATCAAGGATCTCTTAGTACTTTGTTCCGTTCATCTGTCCCTTGAGCCCAACTAGTCTCCTAGTCACTGCCACTGAAAAACATCCGCATAGCATGATGCTGCCGCCACCACCATGCTTCACCGTATGTATGGTGCCTGGTTTCCTCCAGACGTGACGCTTGGCATTCAGGCCAAAGAGTTAAATCTTGGTTTTATCACACCAGAGAACCTTGTTTCTCATGGTCTAAGAGTCCTTTAGGTGGCTTTGGAAAACTCCAAGCAGGCTGCCATGTGCCTTTTACTGAGGAGGGGCTTCTGTCTGACAACTCTAGCATAAAGGCCTGATTGGTGGAGTGCTGCAGAGATGGTTGTCCTTTGCATAGAGTAATCAGAATAATCTAACTGCTCTTCAAGAGGTGATCGTATTACAAAAAAATAGTTGTAAAATGTATTTGACATTCCCTTGAAAACAACATGCGGTTGTCAATGGCAGAGCTGGGAGTCTCCCTGCCCCCTAGGTGAATTGAACATTCTGCACCTTACTGTGACGCTTATTGATAACAACCTATAAACCTCCAGAGATTCTATGTTCACACAGTGAGGATTCTGTGGAGAGAGAGATACCTCTGGAGAAAATAGCCTACAGCAGGGCCAGCCCTAGGCATAAACGAAATAAGCGTTCGCTTAGGGGCCCGATCAATGGATGCCTTAGCTTGAGTGTTAGAATAATAGAATACACAAGGTGTAATTCGAAATGTAGGTATCGCTTGTTTAATCAGTCACTGACAGTCACTCAACCCATGTCAGCTAAAAAATGTTTAGCTTGGTAAGTTAGTCTAGCCAGCTATCTAAACGGAATAGTAATCATGGTTGAATTGTCCATGGGCTCTGACACATGAAATGTGTTATAAAATAGTTTATTTTACCTTTATTTAACGGGGCAAGTCAGTTAAGAACAAATTCTTATTTTCAATGATGGCCTAGGAACAGTGGGTTAACTTCCTTGTTCAGGGGCAGAATGAAACGTTTGCTTCTTGTCAGCTCGGGTATGTGAACTTGCAACCTTTTGGTTTCTAGCCCAACACTCTAACCACTAGCCTACACTGCCGCCACATTTTAAACTTCTCTCCGCCCCATAGCAAAAATATATATAATTCCAGCAAACTTGCTTTAAAACTGCAAATAAAACTGTAAATTGCAACTGCAATTTTAGGAAATGAATTCAGGCCACTTAAATGTTTGCCCGCAAGGTGGGGGGCCCAAAAGGCAAGGGCCGGCCCTGGCCCACTGTGTGGATTAAATGGGGATGTGATTTTAAAGAAGGCTGTTCTTTAAAGGCTATTCCCAGGCACAGAAGTAAAACACAATTGTGTCTCTGTCCATATGTCACATTCATTTAGCTGTGGCTGTACCACAATACACATCATGGATAGCCGCTATGGATTGGCCTATTCCAGTAGTGTCTCTGTCCATATGTTACATTCATATAGCTGTGTCTGTACCACAACACACATCATGGATAGCCAGGTGGTGTATTTTTGGATGAGGTTACCTTGTCACATGGGCAACAGCAGCAACAACCACCGGAGGAAAGAAACCAGCTATTCTTCTATTTGTCCTTTTAGAGGCCATGTTGATTGTGTCATTGTGGGGGGAATTGGTGGGAATTGGTGGGCAGCTTACAGAGACCAGAGAGAAGGTATCAACCAGGCAACAACACTGTCTAACAAACATGATTTTTTTTACACAGGAGGGTGGAAGAAGTGTTTTTCTCACAATCTAATGGCAATAATAAAGTTGACAACTGACTGTTTAGAAGGAAGATGAAAACAATGGTATTATCACAATCAAAAGCAAAGGGACTGCATTTGTGACATATACAAGTTCATGGAGTGGGCCGCCACCTTGTGGCTTTGATGTCAAAATAATCAACAGTTGGACTAGGCCTACTAGTCTAGTAACCACTGCCCAGTAACCACTGCCCAGTAACCACTGTCCTGTAACCACTGCCCAGTAACCACTGCCCTGTAACCACTGCCCTGTAAACACTGCCCAGTAACCACTGCCCTGTAAACACTGCCCTGTAACCACTACCCTTTAACCACTGCCCTGTAAACACTGCCCAGTAACCACTGCCCAGTAACCACTGCCCTGTAAACACTGCCCTGTAACCACTGCCCTGTAAACACTGCCCTATAAACACTGCCCTGAAACCACTGCCCAGTAACCACTGCCCTGTAACCACTGCCCAGTAACCACTGCCCTGTAAACACTGCCCTGTAAACACTGCCCTGTAACCACTGCCCAGTAACCACTGCCCTGTAACCACTGCCCTGTAAACACTGCCCTGTAAACACTGCCCTGTAACCACTGCCCAGTAACCACTGCCCTGTAAACACTGCCCAGTAACCACTACCCTTTAACCACTGCCCAGTAACCACTGCCCTGTAACCACTGCCCTGTAACCACTGCCCTGTAAACACTGCCCTGTAACCACTGCCCTGTAAACACTGCCCTGTAAACACTGCCCTGTAAACACTGCCCTGTAACCACTGCTCAGTAACCACTGCCCTGTAACCACTGCCCTGTAACCACTGCCCAGTAACCACTGCCCTGTAAACACTGCCCTGTAACCACTGCCCTGTAACCACTGCCCTGTAACCACTGCCCTGTAAACACTGCCCTGTAACCACTGCCCAGTAACCACTGCCCAGTAACCACTGCCCTGTAACCACTGCCCTGTAACCACTGCCCAGTAACCACTGCCCTGTAACCACTGCCCTGTAAACACTGCCCAGTAACCACTGCCCAGTAACCACTGCTCAGTAACCACTGCCCTGTAACCACTGCCCTGTAACCACTGCCCAGTAACCACTGCCCTGTAAACACTGCCCTGTAACCACTGCCCAGTAACCACTGCCCTGTAAACACTGCCCTGTAAACACTGCCCTGTAACCACTGCCCAGTAACCACTGCCCTGTAACCACTGCCCAGTAACCACTGCCCTGTAAACACTGTCCTGTAAACACTGCCCTGTATCCACTGCCCAGTAACCACTGCCCTGTAACCACTGCCCTGTAAACACTGCCCTGTAAACACTGCCCTGTAACCACTGCCCAGTAACCACTGCCCTGTAAACACTGCCCTGTAACCACTGCCCAGTAACCACTGCCCTGTAACCACTGCCCAGTAACCACTGCCCTGTAAACACTGCCCTGTAAACACTGCCCTGTAACCACTGCCCAGTAACCACTGCCCTGTAACCACTGCCCTGTAAACACTGCCCTGTAAACACTGCCCTGTAACCACTGCCCAGTAACCACTGCCCTGTAAACACTGCCCAGTAACCACTACCCTTTAACCACTGCCCAGTAACCACTGCCCTGTAACCACTGCCCTGTAACCACTGCCCTGTAAACACTGCCCTGTAACCACTGCCCTGTAAACACTGCCCTGTAACCACTGCCCTGTAAACACTGCCCTGTAACCACTGCTCAGTAACCACTGCCCTGTAACCACTGCCCAGTAACCACTGCCCTGTAAACACTGCCCTGTAACCACTGCCCTGTAACCACTGCCCTGTAACCACTGCCCTGTAACCACTGCCCAGTAACCACTGCCCAGTAACCACTGCCCTGTAACCACTGCCCTGTAACCACTGCCCAGTAACCACTGCCCTGTAACCACTGCCCTGTAAACACTGCCCAGTAACCACTGCCCAGTAACCACTGCTCAGTAACCACTGCCCTGTAACCACTGCCCTGTAACCACTGCCCAGTAACCACTGCCCTGTAAACACTGCCCTGTAACCACTGCCCAGTAACCACTGCCCTGTAAACACTGCCCTGTAACCACTGCCCAGTAACCACTGCCCTGTAAACACTGCCCTGTAACCACTGCCCAGTAACCACTGCCCTGTAAACACTGCCCTGTAACCACTGCCCAGTAACCACTGCCCAGTAACCACTGCCCTGTAAACACTGCCCTGTAACCACTGCCCAGTAACCACTGCCCAGTAACCACTGCCCTGTAAACACTGCCCTGTAACCACTGCCCAGTAACCACTGCCCTGTAAACACTGCCCTGTAACCACTGCCCAGTAACCACTGCCCAGTAACCACTGCCCTGTAAACACTGCCCTGTAACCACTGCCCAGTAACCACTGCCCTGTAACCACTGCCCAGTAACCACTGCCCTGTAACCACTGCCCTACCACCAGGTGTCTCCTCATACCTACATTTTTAGATCTTATTAAGAAAGATAATCTGTGTGTGCAGATGCAAAACTAGGCTATTGACACATTGGGAGTCTCTATTTCATCATAGGCTATAAATGTTCTGTGGAGAGGCGCGAATAGATAGCCTAATTTATTTACAATGGTCTACTTCTAGTCTTGATGACCCAATTGCATATAAATGTTCAATCCATGGAGCGGGGAAAAGACACTTTGAATACCTTTGAGGTCACCACGGTCAAATGCAGCAACTTGTACATGGAACGCAAAGACCTTGAAAATAGACTTTGCAAATACTTTTCCTGGCAGTGCAGTAATTTATGTGCAAGCTTGACTTATTCGAATCAGACATCTTTGTAAAGTGAACCACTAGTGTCAATTAGTGGTTCACACATCCCCCTTCCCTTAGAAGTAATACATTGTATTTGTTATCTTTGTAGAGTTAACAAGACAAAAAGTTCCTTGTATTATTCTATTTACAGTGACACTCAACCCTGTTGGTATTAATCAAAATGGTGTGTGTGTGTGTGTGTGTGTGTGTGTGTGTGTGTGTGTGTGTGTGTGTGTGTGTGTGTGTGTGTGTGTGTGTGTGTGTGTGTGTGTGTGTGTGTGTGTGTGTGTGTGTGTGTGTGTGTGTGTGTGTGTGTGTGTGTGTGTGTGTGTGTTTGAGAGAGAGAGAGAGAGAGAGAGAGAGAGAGAGAGAAGGCAGTCACTATCCTATCGCTATACACTATACAATCGCTCTGCATGAACAGCTCTAGAAGCCTAGTATTGTGAGATCCAACCCCGACTTAAATATTTCAGAATTGACCAAAAGCGGAGATTGCAGGGTAATTCAAACCCACTAGAAACGGAATATAGGCAACATTTTCAAAGAGCTATCAACTTTTATCCCACTGGATGTAGGCTACCTGGGGGCAATGTAGAGCGCATTTTTTTTGTCAGTGTGGGTTGGAACAGGTGAATTGCAAGTAGCGACCACCAAGAACAACATAATTTACAACAGTCAGACATCTGAAGGTAAGGTCCTCAACAGATTAATTTAATTTGTGAAGAGATGAAGGTACAGTAAGTGTTTAGTAACACAATCAATACGCACGGTCTAATAGCGACACTCAAAAGCCAATAGAGACTATACAACTTTCGTGGGTTTTTGTAAATTGTTCCAAAACATATTTAACAGTTAGTTAAAAGCCTATAGTTGAGCTTCATGTATCTGTTGTCAAGAGATTTTGCGATTCAAACTTTGTTGAAGCAAAGATTTTGCGATTCAAACTTTGGTGAAGCAAACATGACGTACGTCATGTTATATAAAGGTTAAATTCATTTTTTTGTGTCCAAAATATGACATATTAACACTATATAGCCCAGTGTTTCTTAATCCTGAGGGGATCCATTTTTACAAAACAACTACCACACCTGATTCAAATCATCAAAGCCCGATGATGAGTTTATCCTTGAAATCAAATCAAATAAAATGTGTATTGATTGCATGCCGAATACACCAGGTGTAGACTTTACAGTGAAATGCTTACTTACGAGCACATTCCAAACAGTGCAGAGTTAAAATGTAATGCACCCCTTTGGTTCCCCAGGAACCACTGCTTATATACACTTACATATTACAGTTTTTTACAATCACTTTGGCACTAATTTCAGGAACCTTGATGTAATTTTTCAAAACTCTAGTCACAAAATTCACAACCAATGATCAAAATGCTAATTTGATGCCATCAGCTCTACAGACCTGATTTTAGCTCATCAAAGTAAGTCACATTCGAACAGCGAATCATGTGGCTGCCTGCAACTCAATATATAGAGTATATAGAGTAGAGAGCTTTAGATGTTGTTCGACCAAACATTAGAACAGGCAAGATGAGTAATCTAAGCCAGTTTGACCGTGGTCTGATTGTTGATGCCACACATGGTGATTCCAGCATCTCAGAAACAGCTGCCCTCCTGGGATTTTTACACTCTACAGTCTCTAGAGTTTACAGAGAATGGTGCTATAAACAAAACACATTCAGTGAGAGGCATTTCTATGGGCAAAAACACAGAGGAGAATGTCCAGACTCATTCAAGCTAACAGAAAGGCCACAAATGCTCAAATAACAGCTGTTTAAAACAGTGGTGTGCAGAAGCGCATCTCTATAATTCAGGCTGTTGTGGAGGCAAAAGGGGGTCCTACCCAGTACTCGATAGGTGTACCTAATAAAATGGCTAGTGAGTGTACAATAATGTCAAATCTGAAAACATGGTCTGGAAAAGTGGTACATGGGACCACAGAAACAGTGTCTGATAAAGAATGAGGATGAAATATTACATCCCCATAGATAATGTAGTCCAATTGGTTAATGTTCCATGGTAATTGGTGTCAATGGATCTCGTTATCCTGAAACTTTCATGATCTAAACATGATATATTGTTTGTCAGTTTCCATAAAACTATGCATTAAGAGGAATGCAACAGTACCTTATCATTTTGAGCAGTTGTATCAATTGATAGTTAGATCATTGTAATGAAATGAATAGACAGTCATCTCAGATGTAATGTGTGAATTGCATTTTGAAATGGTAATACTTTGATGTATCATTTTGAACAGGTGATTTTAGTTCAATGAACAAATGATATTAGCTTTATGTATATTGTATCGAAGCAATTGGAAAAAGTGTTTGAGTTTTGAAAAATTACATCAAAGGTTCCAAAATTAGTGCCAAAGTGATTGTAAAAAACTGTAAATAGATTTGCATTTTAATGAGAGAAATAAATATTTGACCCCCTTTCAATCAGAAAGATTTCTGGCTCCCAGGTGTCTTTTATACTGGTAACGAGCTGAGATTAGGAGCACACTCTTAAAGGGAGCGCTCCTAATCTCAGCTTGTTACCTGTATAAAAGACACCTGTCCACAAAAGCAATCAATTATTCAGATTCCAAACTCTCCACCATGGCCAAGACCAAAGAGCTCTCCAAGGATGTCAGGGACAAGATTGTAGACCTACACAAGGCTGGAATTGGCTACAAGACCATCGCCAAGCAGCTTGGTGAGAAGGTGACACCAGTTGGTGCGATTATTCGCAAATGGAAGAAACACAAAAGAACTGTCAATCTCCCTCGGCCTGGGGCTCCATGCAAGATCTCACCCCGTGGAGTTGCAATGATCATGAGAACGGTGAGGAATCAGCCCAGAACTACACGGGAGGATCTTGTCAATGATCTCAAGGCAGCTGGGATCATAGTCACCAAGAAAACAATTGGTAACACACTACGCCGTGAAGGACTGAAATCCTGCAGCGCCCACAAGGTCCCCCTGCTCAAGAATGCACATATACATGCCCGTCTGAAGTTTGCCAATGAACATCTGAATGATTCAGAGGACAACTGGGTGAAAGTGTTGTGGTCAGATGAGACCAAAATGGAGCTCTTTGGCATCAACTCAACTCGCCATGTTTGGAGGTTGATGAATACTGCCTATGACCCCAAGAACACCATCCCCACCATCAAACATGGAGGTGGAAACATTATGCTTTGGGGGTGTTTTTCTGCTAAGGGGACAGGACAACTTCACCGCATCAAAGGGATGATGGACGGGGCCATGTACCATCAAATCTTGGGTGAGAACCTCCTTCCCTCAGCCAGGGCATTGAAAATGGGTAGTGGATGGGTATTCCAGCATGACAATTACCCAAAACACACGGCCAAGGCAACAAAGAAGTGGCGCAAGAAGAAGCACATTAAGGTCCTGGAGTGGCCTAGCCAGTCTCCAGACCTTATTCCCATAGAAAATCTGTGGAGGGAGCTGAAGGTTCGAGATGCCAAATATCAGCCTTGAAACCTTAATGACTTGGAGAAGATCTGCAAAGAGAAGTGGGACAAAATCCCTCCTGAGATGTGTGCAAACCTGGTGGCCAACTACAAGAAATGTCTGATCTCTGTGATTGCCAACAAGGGTTTTGCCACCAAGTACTAAGTCATGTTTTGCAGAGGGGTCAAATACTTATTTCCCTCATTAAAATGCAAATTAATTTATAACATTTTTGACATGTTTTTCTGGATTTTGTTGTTGTTATTCTGTCTCTCACTGTTCAAATTAACCTACCATTAAAATTATAGACAGATCATTTCTTTGTCAGTGGGCAAACGTACAAAATCAGCAGGGGATCAAATACTTTTTTCCCTCACTGTATGTCATTGTGTGGGATAATGTCAGGTTCCACCATGCTCAAATGGTGCAAGCATGGTTTCAGGCCCATCCACAATTTACCACCCTGTACTTACCCCCATACTCTCCTTTCCCTAAACCGATTGAGGAATTTTTCTCCACATGGAGGTGGGGGGTATATGATAGGAGCCCTCACGAACAAGCCACTCTTCTCCAGGCCATGGATGACGCATGCAATGACATCACGGCAGACCAGTGTCAGGCCTGGATTCGCCCGAAGATTCTTTCCAAGATGTTTGACTAATGAAACCATCCATTGTGATGTGGATGAGAACCTGTGGCCAAATCCACAAGACAGGGTTGATGGAAATAAAGAAGTACAGTAATCAATCTTTTGTTTTGCTTTTTACCGTAAGCCAGGTGAGGAACACTGCAGTGATGTTTTACAGTAAGCCAGGTGAGGAACACTGCAGTTGACCTTTAACTGTTTGTTTTTTTGTTTTTGTTTTTGTAGCTAATTATTTTTGCTTTGATTCAAAGAAACCTATGTTGTGATTTTATTGTATTTCATCAATAAATTTCATATTTTGTTTAATGATTCCACTGTGTCTGTAGTATTCTCTCTACTAGTCCTTTTACAGTGATGTATTTACGTGTAGTAGCATAATGAAACATGTATCACATATTTTGTACTACAATATTTAATGATTTGACGAACAACTACACAGTGAAACTATCGGTATCTTGTGTGTGGGTGATCTAAATGAATGTTCCTATGGTATTTCATGATAAATGAGTTATTTGAAACAATGATTCTGCAAGTGCAAGGTTTCTTTAACAATATGAATGCACAATGCAATGTTTTGAACATTGGACAGACTGTTACAAGTGATGACCATTTTGAGTTTTGTGTCTAGAGTTTTGAAAAATGACCACAAGGTTCTGAAATTAGTGCCAAAGTGATTGTTAAAAACTGTCATCAATACATTTTCAGATGAACACAGCATTGACTGTCGCTTTTGTTGCACGCACAGTACACACCTGAGCAGGTGAGCCCTTTTTTCTGCAACATTATATTCCTGCCTTCTCTGTAATTTCATTGGTTTGAAAGAGTGATATTCTGGAGTCATTTGTCAGAGCTACTGCCTGTCAAGTCTTCAGCAAGGTTTTGAGATTCGTATTGTCGATGGATTGAGAATAATGCCTGTAAAAGGAAAAACAATATTGCATTGGTCACATGCGCCGAATACAACTGGTGTTGACTTTACCGTGAAATGTTTGCTGATGAGCCCTTCCCAATGAGGAAGAGTTTAATAATACAAATAAAATAAAAGAATGGAGCTATATAGAGGGAGTACCAGTACCAGATAAATATGGAGCTAAATAGAGGGAGTACCAGTACCAGATAAATGTGGAGCTAAATAGAGGGAGTACCAGTACCAGATAAATGTGGAGCTAAATAGAGGGAGTACCAGTACCAGATAAATGTGGAGCTAAATAGAGGGAGTACCAGTACCAGATAAATGTGGAGCTAAATAGAGGGAGTACCAGTACCAGATAAATGTGGAGCTAAATAGAGGGAGTACCAGTACCAGATAAATGTGGAGCTAAATAGAGGGAGTACCAGTACCAGATAAATGTGGAGCTAAATAGAGGGAGTACCAGTACCAGATAAATGTGGAGCTAAATAGAGGGAGTACCAGTACCAGATAAATGTGGAGCTAAATAGAGGAAGTACCAGTATCAACCAATGAGTGAAACTGATACATGGCAAAACATAATACAAATTAAACATTCTTCATGGTATTCAGTTTAAGGTTGAATGACCTCAGTTGGTGATTGAAAGAGTTAATGGCAGAAGCGGAATGGTTAACATATCCATGCTTTTTCTTGGTTTTAAGGTTGGGAACAGAGACCATGTTTATGTGTGTGTGAGTGAGAGTGAAACAGAGGGAGAGTGCGAGTTTGTGTAAGTGAGAGGGCATGTGAGTGTGAGTGTGAGTTTGTGTGTTCGTGAGTGTGTGTGTGAGTAAGAGTGTGTGTGAGTTGTGAGTGTGTGAGTGAGAGTGTGTGTGTGAGTGTGTGTGTTTGTATGTGTGAGATCAAGAGGTTCAAAACAATTGTCTTTCACTTCCCTCCACAAACAATTGACGGATGTTGTGCTACTTACTCCCTAGTCCCCAACATTAGCCTTGTTACATTATTGGCAGAATTGCGGACAGAAAAGGTTTTTAGATGAGGGTTATTGAATTAATGCACCTGGAAAGTATTTATCTTATGGCTAAGCACTGGCTCCATGGCAGGAAACTAAACAGCATCCGCCACCACAACAACTCCATCTATTTGGTTATAAGATGGCTGTCGTCAACTCAGTATTACGTAATCTGACAAACAGCATGGCACAGCGTTAAAAGACGTCTGGGACTACTGTAGGGATGCTTAATAAAATCATTTGGCAGTTGTTTAGATGGGTTTGACAAACTCTTCACGAGGAGAAGTCTTGGTATAAAAATAGAAAACCTCAAGGCTCATGGCACCTCATCTCAAGTTCAACTTATAGTTCGAGCAGTACATGCAATATGTGAGTGTGTTTCCTATACTATGCTATCCAATGAGTGTGGCTCAACAAGTGTCTCAACTGACATTCCTAAGTGTTATCACTGGGGCGGCAGGTAGCCTAGTGGTTAAGAGTGTTGGGCCATTAAGCAAAAATTCACTGGTTTCTCCGAGGTGAAAAATATGTTTATGTGTACCTTGAGCAAGGCACTTAACCCTAATTTATCCTGTAAGTCACTCAATGATTCTTAGAAGGGATCAATGCCAGCTTCAGCAATACCTCCACTTGTGTTTTCGTGTTTCTGGCTTATTCTTACCTCCTGAGGATTTCTCAGAAAACACTGAAATCTAGCCATTTTGAACAGAAACAGAATCTCTCCATCAGTTGCTTGTGTGATGTGGGTAAACACCACTACATCCTGATTACAGTATGTTTTATTTGTTTGCTCCTGACTTAGCTGGTTGGGTGTATCGAGAGTGACTCTTTTGAAGAGATGACAAAGTCACTAGTTTCTCACTTCTCATCCTCTTAAAAAACATTCTCCCTCTTCTCTTTCTGTGTGAACAGGTTCTGCTGAATTCCATGGATCGGACACTCAAGAAGCTTCATCTCCTTCTGCTCCCGACCGCTGTCACTTTCTGGTCTCTCCCCTTCTCTATGGCCACCAGCGTGGCCCCAGGGGGATGTGGCTCCAATGTAGGCTCCCTGTACTATAGCCTGTGTGACCTCAGTGCTGTATGGGGCATCGTACTGGAGTCATTCGCGGCGGCTGGCGTGGTGGGTTCCATCATCCTCCTCATCGTCCTCCTGGCCAGCCTACCCTTCATCACAGACAAGAACAAGAGGAGCTCCGTGGGGCTCCATGCCTGCTTCCTGATCTGTACCCTGGGCCTCTTCTGCCTCACTTTCTCCTTCATCGTAGGGAAGGACTTTGCCACCTGTGCCTCGCGGCGCTTCCTCTTCGGGGTGCTGTTCGCTGGGTGCTTCACGTGTCTTCTCATGCAGTGTGTGAGGCTGAACCTCCTGGCCCGCAGGGGGGATCAGGGGCCCCGGGCCTGGGTTCTGTGTCTGGGAGCCCTGGGGCTCTGGCTGGTGGAGGTGGTCATCAACACAGAGTGGCTGATCATTACCGTTGTTCGCTACCCACTGTCACCGCTCAACGTTACTGGGACAGCACTAGGCACGGCTGCCGACGTGCCCTGTAACATCGCCAACCAGGACTTTGTAATGGCGCTCATCTACGTACTGAATCTTCTTCTAGCTGTCGTAGTGGCATCCTTACCCTCCCTGTGCGGGAAACACAAGCAGAGACGCCAGGAGGGAGCAATACTCCTCGTCACGGGTCTCCTCTCTGTGTTCATCTGGGTGGCCTGGATCACCATGTACGTCTGGGGGAACCTGAGGACCGGTGGACCCAGCTGGGATGACCCTACCCTGGCCATTGCCCTGGTCAGCAACGCCTGGGTGTTCCTGGTCCTCTACACCATCCCAGAGATCTGCTCTCTGACTCAGGAGGATGGGGAGGCACCGGGGTTCAGAGAGGACCTGTACCCCAGTAGAGGGGTGGGCTACGAGACCATCCTGAAGGATCAAGGAGCCCAGAATTTGTTTATGGAGAACAAGGCTTTCTCTATGGATGAAAACTCAGGTATGTAGACATACATTCATGCATGCACACACAGGCGCGCACAAACACACACATTCACAAACACACACTGACACTTGTTGACCCACTAATTACCTGGCTTCACAAATTAGTACACCTCACTAGACAGGATGTTTGGTCCTCTTGCTGGCAAATCACATACAGTGGATAATTCTAACACACCTAGCAAACATTAGAGGGGGGGTTCATTAAGAGGGCCACTGAAGCTTGCATCAGTACAGTCCGACACATGAATAAGGGAACGTTGTTGTCTGCATGGAGTGATCTTCACACACTGTCAGTGAAGAAGTAACAATAAATGGCATCGAAACGGCAATGAATTTCACACCCAGTTTACGTTCTCCAAACTATTCAGAATTTGATATGCTGATGGTTTTAATCCTGTTGGTGACCCGTATCTGATCTAGTAGGATGCAGCCGGGCCAGACAGGACACTGTGTCCCTCCTCCTCCTACTCTATCTCTTTGATGCTGCTCTACCTGCCCTCAACATGCTCTAGCCTCATCTCATCACCACAAGGTTTGCGTTCCAAATGGCACCCTGTTTCCTATGTAGTGCATGCACTTCTTTTGACCAGGGCACATAGGTCTCTGGTCAAACGTAGTGCACTATATAGGGAATAGGGTGCCCTTTGGGACGCATACTATGGCTTAGGTTAAAGTGGGAGGGATAATAGCACATGGTAATGTGGATGGCGGATGGCGCCTCTTGAGTTAGCAGCTCTGTCCTGACAGAGATTAGCTTACTGTATGTCCTGGTCTGCTGAGAGATCAGCTGGCACCACTCCCTATCAAAACAATATTAGAAGATAGAGGGACACCATTTTTACTGACTGGAATATCATGTTTGAATAAATTAAACTAAATAACATTTGGCCTAGCCCATCAAACTAATAATGAGAAGAGAACAGAGAATGTTAGGAGAAAAATAACCCTTCCATATTTGCCAATTATATTAATTAGTAAATTGGGAATGTTTGTTTTAAAAGAAATGAACATTTTCTGGTAGAGACAGAATGAAGGATGATGAGAGAGAGCTATGAAAACATTAAATAGTCAGTCACTGTCTATGTTTAGCCAGAGGACTTATTTAAAAGTTAAGCTACCGAGTCACCTCTCCCACACACGCGTTCCATTACCACCGATCCACCAGGTGATCCAATGGGAGTTTGTAATTAGTCAAACGTTAGTGCATGTCAAGAATAGAACAGTGACCGAACCAGTGTCCTATGCATACATAAATGTTGACACAACACACTCCTCAGCTCTGATTCAGTCCCAATATCAATGCTTGTGTTTGCGTTACTGTGCCGTCTCCATAGATACCTAGTCAGTTGCACAACAGAATGAATTCAACTGAAATGTGTCTTCCGCATTTAACCCAACCCCTCTGAATTAGAACATCTGAACGTTCTGTACATGTTCATTCTCTTGAACAGGCCCCAGGTGTAAATAATCAAGTCAAACCAATCAAACAATGATATTGTGTACAGATAAGTATAAATAAGTTGTGACACTGTACTGCACAGCAAATTCTCCAGTGTTACTTAAAAAATATATCATTTTTAAGGCTTTACACTAAGCAGTGTTAAATCAAGTGGATCCATATAGACACCGGAACAGTGTCAAATTAACACATTGCTTAGTGTAAAGCCTTATTCAAATATTTCCCTGAGTGCCCTGTATTTGTTAAGGACAGAGAAATGGTTGTTGCATTCATCCATTTTCTGTCCGATGGACTTCACCAACTCAGATCCTAAGCTATCATAAAATTGTTTTGTTTAAAATGTTAAGGAAATACCATGCTTATTTCATAAGGCCTTATTTGTTTTAGCCTAATACAGGGGCTTGAAACTCATACACATCACTTTGAACCAAAACCACGCCCATCGTTATCAAATTTCCTAACATGCTCTGTTGCTGGTTTATTTTTAGAATTGTTTGTTTCAATATCTATGTTTGTGCATGTACATATATTAATTAATTAATTAATGTATCTGATGCTACTCATATAAATTGCAAACAGTTTCTGAAGTAATGCAATATGTAACTTGGACTTATTGCACCCATTTACTGAAATGGTTGTTCCAGTTTAGATGCTTTAGGTAGTCTCATAGTTTAGTCTTCCCAACTCTGGCAGTCATTCTGAATACAGGTTGGAGGTATTAAAAAATCCAATAGGTGGATGTCCCCACACTGGTTGGATTACAATAGGAATTACACATCACTTCATGGCCTGTAAACCATGACTTCCAGGCTGTTGTATTGCTCTCTAATATATATATTTTTTAGATTTGTTCTTAAAGGGGCACAAACACTACCCAGTAAAGTTATCCTTTGTACCTTTAGTTATGAGTGCAGAACTGGCATGTGAGTAGGCTCACTAAATCCTGTTTGAAGGATTGTGGATGTTCTGCGTCCATTTACAGAAAACTTCCTAAGAAGACTTGAGGAAAATCTTGGAATTTTGCAGAGTTTTGGAATTCTAACTGCAAGTCATACTATTATACTGGAATCCAGCAGGAGTTCAACTACCCAACAGTTAGAATTGTTATTCACCTACAGCCTGCATTCAGAATGAGCACCATGATTAGAAACATTGGGTGGAGACTACCTAAGCCAACTCAACTGGAACAAACACTTCAGTAACGGTTCAAAATATCCAACTGAATGGATTTGTTTAGAAAAATGTGTGTTATGTATCTCCATGTAGCATAAGATGAATCAATGTGCATACAAAAACATAGCTATTGAAACAAACAATTCTAAAAATCAACCTGCAATAGAGCATGCTGGAAAATATAATATAATGATGGGCAAAGTTATGTGTGTGAGTTTCAGACCCCTTTATTACGGTGAAAGTAGGCTCTCAAAAGGCCTGATGAAATACATATGGTATTGGGTTCAATAAAGTTTTTTTAATGATAACATACTCACTTAGGATCTCACATTGTGAAGATTATAGGACCGAAACTGTACTGTATGAGTAAAACAACCATGTCTCTGTCACTAACAAATCAGTCATGGATGGTAACGGTACGATTTTCTCAAAAGGCACTATTTATTGCTTTTCCGGTGTCTATATGGGTCAACAAACTCGGTCAGTGTTTATTATTATTATTAATTACGTTTTTTAACACAAAAATGTGTCTTATAAGTCCATGTCCCAGGTAATTTGTTGTGTAGATCCATGTATATTCCTCAATGCTAAATGGAAAGATAAGTGCTATGTAATTCCCTGGTTCATTCTGTGCTTATCTTTTCCATTCATTTGGGAATGAGGGATGTACCTGAACCTACATACTGTAACTGATGGCATTAGAAAGAATAAGGAAATGATGTTTGTTTCAGCATCACTGGAAGAACGTTCAGACCTGACCGTTGCTCAACAAAACATTTGATACGCTGATGTTCATCAAATGCAATCACCATCTTAAATGATTAACCAAGATATAAAATTACTGTTAAAGAACCATAGGCTATGACAATGATGTAAACATTAATGTAATTCACGATGTAAAGAAATCCTGAAAAATACATGTTAACCAATAAAACTAAATCAGTTTATTACTTTCCATTATTTGTTTCCATTATTTCGATTGATAAATATCATGTGTTAATGATAATATATTTAGACTAGTTAAACTACCTGTTCTAGTTTTTGGTTCTTCATCAAATATAGCAGCCAATGAGTCATTGTTGGTTGTTTTCAAATAACTTGCATATATTCAAATATCTTCAAGTATTATTTGGTTTTCTGAGACCTGTATTTGAATATCAAAGGAAATAGTTGCCAATAGCTGATTCTCTATGTTCGACTACCTCCAGTATTTCGAAAGTTGGAATTTTCAAACAAGCTACAGAATACAACTATTTCCTGCACAGGTCTGATTTGCACTACCATTGTTTATAGAGGAGGCACAGTTGAATGCACAATTGAGATAATATAGTTAGGGGCCAATTCAGACTTAGGAAATCTATAAATTTTGTACGTGTTTTGATTTAAGCACTTCACAGTATTTGATACTGTGCGTAATGGGCTCTTTGTTTATGGCTCCCTTATGCGCACTGAATAAATTTAGTTAAACTGCCTAAAATCCAGCCACTTGTTGGCCAACAGATTTTGTCATAGAATTTTCAGTACATTTATCTAAAGCTATCCCTTTAAATACGGTGTACCTTTAAATTTTAATTTTCTCGACAGACTCACTAAAAAATAATGAGAGAACAGGGATCAATAAAGAAAGCCATCAAAATATGCATATTAATCTCCTTTTAGTTGATCAAAAATCAGAAAAGTATTGCGACCCCACCATGTAAAAAAAAAGAAAAAAAAAGGTAATGTAATCAATAGTCAGTGTTTATCTTTTTGATTTGTGGCTATGACAATTACAGTATAACAACATACAAGGAGCGTAGCGACACGAACAGTTACGTCTTACAGATTGAGTTTGATAGCTCAGCTGCATCTGAGTCCAAATATAAACCTAATGACCGTGACAGCTTTAATTTCCCACTGAAAACCAAACTGCACCCTTAGTATTTGTTTCATTGTCAGTATTACAGATATACAAGGTGGATAGCGATACGGACGTCCTATAAATTGAGCGTGATAGTCTGAGTCTGAGTATAAACCTGTTTCTCCAGTGACCCCCTTCTCAGATAAGGCGACCCCTCCCATGTTGGGGAAACGCTGATTGAGAGTTAGGAGAGTATTTATGAATCTACCTACTTCATCAAAATAACAGATCATCCTGAAAGTTGCCATATTCAGTTCAATCCATGAAATATTGGAAGGGGAGAAAAGTGTACAATAGTGGCTGAACAATAGTCCTAGAAATGGACCTTAATCCTCACTGATGATGGAACTGTGATAGCAACGGTCCAGTAGTCATGAACCGTGCTCCAGGCTTCAGGTTTAAACGGTCATATTTCGGACATAACTTCAGTCTGAATTCCACCCTTATAGCCTAAATCAGTGGTTTATGATCGTGTCATGGTGGTTAAAACCATGACTGGTTGCTTGGGAACACTGAATACCTAGAGCCCTCAAATTCAACTCTGGACTTCAAAGCTAGTTCCACTGAGTTTTTCATTGTGCGCCTCTACGGATCAGGTTGGCACAATTAATTATCACGTGGAAAAAAAAACAGCAGCCAACAGCCCTTGTAGGTTAAGAGTTGAATACCCCTGACCTAGAGAAGGACAACATTTCAGAGCTGAATATCTGACTAAGTTGGATTGATTGAGATTAGAAGTTGAATATGTATTTATATAAAGAAAGCATCCATTGTCCCTACGTATATTATTCAGATGTTGTCTGTTTTCTTGTTGTACCTTTCAGGTCCGAAGGTTGTGTCCCCATACAGTGGCTACAGTGGTCAGCTCCGCAGTTCTGTCTACCAGCCCACAGAGCTAGCTATCATTAGCAAGGGAATGGGGAATGTGAGTACTGGCCATCAGTTGTTTGTCAATATGCGCTCGCTCGCTCGCGTGCACGCACACACACACACACACACACACACACACGCACACACACACACACACACACACACACACACACACACACACACACACACACACACACACACACACACACACACACACACACACACACACACACACACACACACATCCTCAGATTGTTGTTTTTTGTTTTTCAATTATCTCTTAAAAAGAAAGAGGACCCATTTTAATATCCATTTGTTTAAACATTATTCCCTTCTCTTTTGTCTGGATGCTGATGTGCATGTTGTGACCCATGTGTATTGCTGACTGCAGCAGGAAATGTCCTATGAGTCTCGCATCCCCCGAGCTTCCATCAACAACAGCTCCCCGGCCCACAGAGGGGGCAGTACCCTGTCAGTATGCACCGACGAGGCCGCAGACACACAGACACAGCAGGGCCACAGTGTAGGTGGAGATAGACAGCCCATGTCCTCTGGTGTGCGTCCCAAATGGCACAGTATTATTTTATATTACACTACTTTTGACCAGAGCCCGGTCAAAAGTAGTGCACTAAATAGGGAATAGGGTGCGATTTGAGACGAACACCTGCTGTACTCAGACACATTCTCCTCACCTTTCTCTAGCCTCTGTCTGCACACAGCACAAGCAATCCTCTCAACTCTGTCGTATACCTGTATCCATAGCAACTTGTTCTACCTACGGGTTCCTCCTGATGAATTCTCTCTTTGTCTATGTTTCACCTTGACGAGCATGTGTATTCTCTTCCTGCTCTTGTACACGCTTATTGGATGGTGTTTAGTTCTACATTCCTATTGGGTGGTTTTTAGTTCTACATTCCCATTGGATGGTCTTTAGTTCTACATTCCCATTGGATGGTTTTTAGTTCTACATTCCCAGGGAATATATAGTTTTTGTATTTTTCTCTTATTGAGATGTTCCTGTTTTGAACCTGTCTTATCTTTCACTTCATTTGTCCTGTGGGTTTCTTACTTCTTTCTGGTGTTATGGACAGTCCTCTTATCAATTCAATCTTTTTTCACACGTACATTGCATTAGGACTATCATTACGCTACACATATTTATGACACTAGCCTCATGTGCAATTCCACAATAACAGAATTACGGTGAGACTCAGATTTTACACTTCCTTGATGAAGGTAGACCTTTTGCATGGAGTTGTATGGTTTGTTAAGCTTTTGAAATCAATGGTTTAAGTTTGGCATACATTTTAAAGTCCCAGCGTAATTCCGTTACCATGGAATTGCCCCAAAACAGTTTTTAACAATATCATCTCTCTTTTTTTCAGGGTAATGGACTACACAAGAAATCCCAGTGGTGAACACAGACTTTACGTTACACTTCTCTCCTCAAGACATTTTTGTTCATCCATTTTATTCAAATCTGTTGACTCTATTTTGCTGTTTTCCATTGGATTCTTAATATGAGCTGGCTCTAAAGCGACCAGCCTATCAGACTCCAGAGGTGACATTTGGGTGATCGATACAAACAATTTGCCTATCTATAAATGGACAGTCCTGCACAGCAAAATCAATGGTGTACATTTAACTCTGAAAGTGTTAAATGTACACTATTTTCAGTGAACATATGAGTCCCACTGAACTGGTGTTAATATAACACTTTTGAAACTGTTAAAGATTGAACTATGTTGCAGTGTTCCCCATTCAACTCTTAAACTGTTCATAGGAACTTGATTGTGGTGTTTGCATAGCTCTACTGTAGAGTATTATGCAACACCTACAGAGTAAAACATAACACTTGCCAAATTTGCTTATTTCCCAGAGTGCCTTTTCTTTTCAATTGAATTGTAAAGTTACCACCCATGACTGTATTTGTTAACGATAGAGACATGCTTACTGAATTTAATTTAAAAGGCCTGTAGCTTTCACCTACTGAGTATCTAAAACTATGACTGTACATGTATCATGACCTAGTTTCATCCTAACACAGAGGTGTTAAGAAAGTCATGGTTTGCACAACAAATCAGGCCTGCAAATTACATTATGCTGGCTCTCGAAGTGATGTGTAATTCCTATTGAAATCCAGCCAGAGTTGGGATATACTATAGTTAAAATTGTTATTCACTTGCAACCTCCATTCAGAATGATTGTCAGGGTTCTTCTTCTTTTGAAAATTGATGACTACCTAAACCATTTAAACTGAAACAACAATTTTAGTAACGGGTGCAATAAATTTAACTAAGTGATTGGATTAGTTTAGAAAAATGTATGTTATTTATCTTTGTGTAGTTTAAGATGAATCAATCAATGTACATGTAAAAACACAGACATTAAAAGCAATCCTAAAAAATCAACCTGCAGTAGAGCATGCTGGGAAATATGATAATGATAGGCGTGCTTTTGATGGGACTGTTTAACTCTCCACAGTGTAAAACAATAACTATGCTTATTAACACTAACACTTGGGGATATTTTACCCAACTGAGTGTTACTTTCACTCTTACAGAGTGAATCAATCTCCTGAATAAACACAAGAAAAGTTACACTGAAAAATCAACACTGGCCAATTTGCTGTGTGTGTTTGACATAACCCTCTATAGATCAAAGCAACCTGTAGTCAAAGCAACCCACAGAGCAGACGGTATACCCATGGCTTAGGGAGAAAACAATATATTTTGTTAAGGTTACCATTCCTCTCACTGTGAGCTGAGCTAAGCTCTCCGCTGGACGTACTGTGACAGATGAACTGTGAGCATGCTGGAATGGTGGGAAATTATAGTCAGACTTTCTCTTAGCATGGGGGGTGGGTATTTTGGCAACAAAGGTGGCTATATAGTAAACATGCACACACACACACACACACACACACACACACACACACACACACACACACACACACACACACACACACACACACACACACACACACACACACACACACACACACACACACACACACACACACACACTCACATGGAAGTGCAGCCAACGACAAGATCAGTCAAGCGAGAGGCCAACAGGTGTGACGGTGTCATGGGATTTACCTGCCATCCCTGGGTTCCCAGAGGAGGACTCATTGAGAGTGGAAAATTCCATATCTGGAACATCTCCATGGTTCCATGGAATCTTGGGAAAGGACCCTTCTGTCACTGGGATACCAACTAATATGAATACACTTAGTTATAGGTTAAGCATTCAAATAGTGTGCACTTGCTTACTTTAAATGAAGTAAGGGCCAATATTATTAAATCAAAATCCAATCAAATCTAATTTTATTTGTCACGAGCGCCGAATACAACAGGTGTAGACCTGACAGTGAAATGTTTACTTATGAGCCCATTCCCAACAGTGCAGTTTTAAGAAAATACCTAAAAACAGTCAATGTTTAGTGCTTAGTTTGTGGATATCACTTTCATAAAGTTCACATAGCTATTTCAGTTGTAGCTAAAGGGTGTTGAATGAGTTCATGTAAATACCATGCCAATGAATGTCTCCTCACGACATACTGTATGTATGGAAGCACTTGTATGAACTGTTGTATGAATTTGAAATATATTTTTAACATAGCTATTTACAGTACTTACTTTTTTATCAAATCAGATTTGAGCCTACACTTGTAATTGTAATCCTGAAATGTAAATCTAATATGAAGTTTGAAAACCATAATTAATTATTTGATTGCACATTCTGTATCAACAACCATTAATGTCCCAAATAATAAAGATTCACTGGTGAAATACATAGTCCGAAGAGAATCTGTCATAAATAAAACCCTGATTCCGGTAATATCTTATACTGTTAATTACCCTTATACTATAATAAATGCCCATATGTTTTATTTTATTTTAATTTTTCCTTTATCTAGGCAAGTCAGTTAAGAACCAATAATTTTTTTCAATGACGGCCTAGGAACAGTGGGTTAACTGCCTGTTCAGGGGCAGAACGACAGATTTGTACCTTGTCAGCTCGGGGATTTGAACTTGCAACCTTCAGAGACTACATAATATACTATACACTGAGTGGCCCATTTATTAGGTACACCACCCTGTTCACAAAAATGGTTCGCCCCTACAGACAGTGAGTCATGTGGCTGTGGCTTGCTATATAAAGCAGACAGACAGGCATTCTGCTACTGTTCAACTGAATGTTCGAATGGGCAAAATGAGTGACCTAAGTGAGTTTGAGCATAGTATCATCGTTCCCATATGTCAGAATCGGCTATCTTCCTGGGCTTTTCACACAGACCATGTCTAGGGTTTATCGAGAATGGTGCGACAAACAAAAAACATCCATTCAACGGTAGTCCTGTGGGCAAAAACAAATCAAATCCAAATAAAATTGTATTTGTCACATACACATGGTTAGCAGATGTTAATGCGAGTGTAGCAAAATGCTTGTGCTTCTAGTTCCGACAATGCCATAATACCCAACGAGTAATCTAACCTAACAATTCAGCTTGTAGGTGAGAGGTCAAAGGAGAAAGGCAAAAATCATGCAAGCTAACAGCTGGCCACAAACAGGCAAATAACGTTGGTCTAACGGTTTGTGTTAAATGCGGAAGACACATTTCATTTGAATGCATTCAGTTGTACAACTGACTAGGTATCCTCCCCAAATCCTATCAGCTAAAAACAAGAAGAAGCAGCTTCAGTTGGCATTTTATCACAAACACTGGACAATTGAGGAGTGGAAAAACATTGCCTGGTCCAACGAATCCCAGTTCCTGTTGCATCACGCTGATTGCAGAGTCAGGATTTGGTGTAAGTAGCATGAGTCCATGGCTCCATCCTGCCTGGTGTCAACGGTGCAGGCTGGTGGCAGTGGTTTAACGGTGTGGATAATGTTTTCCTGGCACACATTAAGTCCCTTGATACAAATTGAACAATGTTTCCATGTCCTGAATAAGTCATGAAGGAACCAAGATGGCATAGCAGTTCAGACGTCTTTTGTCCTCGTCTTGTCGTGTCCCGTATATATATATATATATTTACAACTTTTTTCATACATTTTTTTATTTAAATTTTCCATAAACTCATCCTCAAACACTCTCCTGCAACCCGCCTCACCAATTTATATTTATAAAAAAGTATAATTTACCTCAAGTCTGTAATCATCCAAGAAGCTAGCCAGAAACTCCAAACTTCAAAAGCTAGCCAGAAACTAGCCAGAAACTAGCCAGAAACTAGCCAGGAGCTAGCCAGGAGCTAATCCAGAAGCTAATCACAAGCTAGGTCAGAAGCTAGCCAGAGACTAGCCAGAAGCTAGCCAGGAGCTAGCCAGAAGCTAATCCAGAAGCTCATCAGAAGCTAGTTAAAGCTTTCGTCGATTCCGGAGCGAACATCAGTTGTTCCGGAGCTAGCCAGCTGAGGAGTTCCATCAATCACTCCTGGGCTGCGGTCACCTATCCGGACCCGTTTTGCTGCCTACGCGGAGCCCCACCGGGCCTTCACGGTGTTGTCTACCCGAGGGAGTTATCCGCCTGGTTCCTCCGTCGCGACGTTGCCTGGGCGCCCATCTGCGGCCTGCTAGCCATTAGCTGTCTTATCGGCTGCTATCTGAATAGATAATCGGACAATTTATTTATTTATATTTATTGTTATTGTTATTTTTTTCTTCTTCTGGGCCTCTAGCTATATCTATTGTTTTTATTTTTGTTGTTGTTGTATGATTTGGATTGGTCCACTCTACCACACGGAACCCCACTAATCTACTGACGGAGCGCAAGAGGTGGCTAATAACAGACGTCCATCCTATGCTAGCTTGCTACCGATGGCCTGGCTGGCTGTCTGGATCGCCGTGACCCCCAACCAACCTCTCCACTCTCTGGACCCTTTTCACTCGACTAAGCATGCCTCTCCTTAATGTCAATATGCCTTGTCCATTGCTGATCTGGTTAGTGTTTATTGGCTTATTTCACTGTAGAGCCTCTAGTCCTGCTCACCATACCTTATCCAACCTATTAGTTCCACCACCCACACATGCAATGACATCTCCTGGTTTCAATGATGTTTCGAGAGACAATATCTCTCTCTTCATCACTCAATACCTAGGTTTACCTCCACTGTATTCACAGCCTACCATACCTTTGTCTGTACATTATACCTTGATGCTATTTTATCGCCCCCAGAAACCTCCTTTTACTCTCTGTTCCAGACGTTCTAGACGACCAATTCTTATTGCTTTCAGCCGCACCCTTATTCTACTCCTCCTCTGTTCCTCTGACGATGTAGAGGTGAATCCAGGCCCTACAGTGCCTTGCTCCACTCCTATTCCCCAGGCGCTCTCTTTTGACGACTTCTGTAACCGTAATAGCCTTGGTTTCATGCATGTTAACATTAGAAGCTTCCTCCCTAAGTTTGTTCTATTCACTGCTTTAGCACACTCTGCCAACCCGGATGTTCTAGCTGTGTCTGAATCCTGGCTTAGGAAGACTACCAAAAATTCAGAAATTTTAATTCCAAACTACAACCTTTTCAGACAAGATAGAACTGCCAAAGGGGGTGGTGTTGCAATCTACTGCAAAGATAGCCTGCAGAGTTCTGTCCTACTATCCAGGTCTGTACCCAAACAATTTGAACTTCTACTTTTAAAAATCCACCTCTCTAAAAACAAGTCTCTCACCGTTGCAGTCTGCTATAGACCACCCTCTGCCCCCAGTTGTGCTCTGGACACCATATGTGAACTGATTGCCCCCCATTTATCTTCAGAGCTCGTGCTGCTAGGCGACCTAAACTGGAACATGCTTAACACCCCAGCCATCCTACAATCTAAACTTGATGCCCTCAATCTCACACAAATTATCAATGAACCTACCAGGTACCTCCCCAAATCCTTAAACACGGGCACCCTCATAGATATCATCCTAACCAACTTGCCCTCTAAATACACCTCTGCTGTCTTCAACCAAGATCTCAGCGATCACTGCCTCATTGCCTGCATCCGTAATGGGTCAGCGGTCAAACGACCCCCACTTATCACTGTAAAACGCTCCCTGAAACACTTCAGCGAGCAGGCCTTTCTAATCGACCTGGCCGGGGTATCCTGGAAGGATATTGATCTCATCCCATCAGTAGAGGATGCCTGGATATTTTTTTAAATGCCTTCCTAACCATCTTAAATAAACATGCCCCATTCAAGAAATTTAGAACCAGGAACAGATATAGCCCTTGGTTCTCCCCAGACCTGACTGCCCTTAACCAACACAAAAACATCCTATGGCGTTCTGCATTAGCATCGAACAGCCCCTGTGATATGCAGCTGTTCAGGGAAGCTAGAAACCATTAAACACAGGCAGTTAGAAAAGCCAAGGCTAGCTTTTTCAAGCAGAAATTTGCTTCCTGCAACACTAACTCAAAAAAGTTCTGGGACACTGTAAAGTCCATGGAGAATAAGAACACCTCCTCCCAGCTGCCCACTGCACTGAAGATAGGAAACACTGTCACCACTGATAAATCCCCCATAATTGAGAATTTCAATGAGCATTTTTCTACAGCTGGCCATGCTTTCCACCTGGCTACTCCTACCCCGGTCAACAGCACTGCACCCCCCACAGCAACTCGCCCAAGCCTTCCCCATTTCTCCTTCTCCCAAATCCGTTCAGCTGATGTTCTGAAAGAGCTGCAAAATCTGGACCCCTACAAATCAGCCGGGCTAGACAATCTGGACCCTTTCTTTCTAAAATTATCTGCCGAAATTGTTGCCACCCCAATTACTAGCCTGTTCAACCTCTCTTTCATGTCGTCTAAGATCCCCAAAGATTGGAAAGCCAATTTGTAAGTCGCTCTGGATAAGAGCGTCTGCTAAATGACTTAAATGTAAATGTAAATGTAAAGCAGCTGCGGTCATCCCCTCTTCAAAGGGGGGGACACTCTTGACCCAAACTGCTACAGACCTATATCTATCCTCCATGCCTTTCTAAGGTCTTCGAAAGCCAAGTCAACAAACAGATTACCGACCATTTCGAATCTCACCATACCTTCTCTGCTATGCAATCTGGTTTCAGAGCTGGTCATGGGTGCACCTCAGCCACACTCAAGGTCCTAAACGATATCTTAACCGCCATCAATAAGAAACATTACTGTGCAGCCGTGTTCATTGATCTGGCCAAGGCTTTCGACTCTGTCAATCACCACATCCTCATCGGCAGACTCGACAGCCTTGGTTTCTCAAATGATTGCCTCGCCTGGTTCACCAACTACTTCTCTGATAGAGTTCAGTGTGTCAAATCGGAGGGTCTGCTGTCCGGACCTCTGGCAGTCTCTATGGGGGTGCCACAGGGTTCAATTCTTGGACCGACTCTCTTCTCTGTAAACATCAATGAGGTCACTCTTGCTGCTGGTGAGTCTCTGATCCACCTCTACGCAGACGACACCATTCTGTATACTTCTGGCCCTTCTTTGGACACTGTGTTAACAACCCTCCAGGCAAGCTTCAATGCCATACAAGTCTCCTTCCGTGGCCTCCAATTGCTCTTAAATACAAGTAAAACTAAATGCATGCTCTTCAACCGATCGCTACCCGCACCTACCCGCCTGTCCAACATCACTACTCTGGACGGCTCTGATTTAGAATACGTGGACAACTACAAATACTTAGGTGTCTGGTTAGACTGTAAACTCTCCTTCCAGACCCATATCAAATATCTCCAATCCAAAGTTAAATCTAGAATTTGCTTCCTATTTCACAACAAAGCATCCTTCACTCATGCTGCCAAACATACCCTTGTAAAACTGACCATCCTACCAATCCTCGACTTTGGCGATGTCATTTACAAAATAGCCTCCAATACCCTACTCAACAAATTGGATGCAGTCTATCACAGTGCAATCCGTTTTGTCACCAAAGCCCCATATACTAACCACCATTGCGACCTGTACGCTCTCGTTGGCTGGCCCTCGCTTCATACTCGTCGCCAAACCCACTGGCTCCATGTCATCCACAAGACACTGCTAGGTAAAGTCCCCCCTTATCTCAGCTCGCTGGTCACCATAGCATCTCCCACCTGTAGCACACGTTCCAGCAGGTATATCTCTCTAGTCACCCCCAAAACCAATTCTTTCTTTGGCCGCCTCTCCTTCCAGTTCTCTGCTGCCAATGACTGGAACGAACTACAAAAAGCACTGAAACTGGAAACACTTATCTCCCTCACTAGCTTTAAGCACCAACTATCAGAGCAGCTCACAGATTACTGCACCTGTACATAGCCCACCTATATTTTAGCCCAAACAACTACCTCTTTCCCTACTGTATTTAATTTATTTATTTATTTTGCCCCTTTGCACCCCATTATTTTTATTTCTACTTTGCACATTCTTCCATTGCAAATCAACCATTCCAGTGTTTTACTTGCTATATTGTATTTACTTTGCCATCATGGCCTTTTTTTGCCTTTACCTCCCTTATCTCACCTCATTTGCTCACATCGTATATAGACTTGTTTATACTGTATTATTGACTGTATGTTTGTTTTGCTCCATGTGTAACTCTGTGTCGTTGTATGTGTCGAACTGCTTTGCTTTATCTTGGCCAGGTCGCAATTGTAAATGAGAACTTGTTCTCAACTTGCCTACCTGGTTTAATAAAGGTGAAATAAATAAATAAATAAATAAATGCTGTTCTGGAGGCAAAGAGGGGTCTGACCTGGTACTAGATGAGTGTATCTAATAAACTGCCCACTCAGTGTATTTTGTATTATAGTTAAATTATAGTTGTCAACATTGCTATTACAATGTCTGGCATGCAAATTCATGTGGTGGGGAAATAGCACAGCAAAGCTGTAACCCAGTGTTGTCAGGTCACTGGTCTTTGCCGCTGTGTGAAGAGACTGTAGACATCAATAGAATAAGGAATTAGTAAATTAATAGGATCTCTCTGGAAAAATGCTAGTTTCCCTTCGCAGACGGGTTGCCTCCCACATTAACAATGTTCCAACATACTGTTGCCCTAGGTATGGGATTTCCCAGACTAGATAGATGCCATCTCAAAGGACACAGTTGATTGGTGGCGGAAAAGTACTTAATTCTCTGCTCTCTCGCTCCCTGTTGCATGGGTTATTTCCATAGCCAGCTTGATAAGGGCCTCTGTGGAACTCCCCTCAGGGTCTTTATGTGTCACACTGAGTGTTCATTCAAAATGGCACCCTTTATCCTATAGTGCCCATAGGGTTCTGGTCAAAAGTAGTTCACCCTGTAGGGAATAGGGTGCCATTTGGGGCGCACAGGGTGATATAAGAGTACAACAACAGGTTAGTTAAGGCCAGGGTTACAAGTTGGATAACAACACAGTTTTTAAGTACTATTTTTATTAGAGTGGTATAAGGAGATAGCTAAAAGAATGTAGAGTGGTGGGTTGCATTCACAGCCAAGAATGTGCTATTGTTTCATGAGTGAGACTTGTGTGTTGACTTTCACACCCCTCATTTGTTTTGCCTATCAGTTGACTAATCACAGGGTCCCGTGTGGTTCAGTTGGTAGAGCATGGAGGTTGCAATGCAAGGGTTGTGGATTCGATTCCCACGGTGGCCCAGTACTGGAAAAAGTACAAAAATGTAGATACTCACCACTGTAAGTCACTCTGGATAAGAGTGTGTACTAAACCACAAAGGCCCGTTGAAGAGAAGATAAATCAGGTGTTATAGAGTAGCTGGCCACTGCATGGGAAATTTGGTTTTGTTAGGTTGTTGTGGAAAAGGACAAAATAAACTGTTCACATAATCAAAAATGATAGAAAAATTATTTGGGCTAAATAGTTTGCGATGCCATTATTTGATAGGTGTCTGATGACACATATACAGTACTTCTAATACTCAGACATTCTGATACACCGGTGGACAGAGAATTGGGAGACACCCAAAAACCGTTCTGCTTATTTTCATAATAGCATGTCATTAGATCATGTGTATGGTCATAGTAATATTGTATCCAGTTACACTGACTGACATTAGATTGATGGAACAATACCAGTCATCAAAGGGGATGGAAATAATTCATTTATGTTTGTTGTATAATCTATTTTGTGCTTTTGATATGAAAGATACAGTATACAGTATGTATCCATAGTTCTCTCCCTGGTTGTATTATGACAACATAAGAGAGACCTGGTAGTTGAAGATATCCCTCTAGTGGTGTGGGGGCTGTGCTTTGGCAAAGTGGGTGGGGTTATATCCTTCCTGTTTGGCCCTGTCCGGGGGTGTCCTCGGATGGGGCCACAGTGTCTCCTGACCCCTCCTGTCTCAGCCTCCAGTATTTATGTTGCAGTAGTTTATGTGTCGGGGGGCTAGGGTCAGTTTGTTATATCTGGAGTACTTCTCCTGTCCTATTCGGTGTCCTGTGTGAATCTAAGTGTGCGTTCTCTAATTCTCTCCTTATCTCTCTCTTTCTCTCTCTCGGAGGACCTGAGCCCTAGGACCATGCCCCAGGACTACCTGACATGATGACTCCTTGCTGTCCCCAGTCCCCCTGGCCGTGCTGCTGCTCCAGTTTCAACTGTTCTGCCTTATTATTATTCGACCATGCTGGTCATTTATGAACATTTGAACATCTTGGCCATGTTCTGTTATAATCTCCACCCGGCACAGCCAGAAGAGGACTGGCCACCCCACATAGCCTGGTTCTTCTCTAGGTTTCTTCCTAGGTTTTGGCCTTTCTAGGGAGTTTTTCCTAGCCACCGTGCTTCTACACCTGCATTGCTTGCTGTTTGGGGTTTTAGGCTGGGTTTCTCTACAGCACTTTGAGATATCAGCTGATGTACGAAGGGCTATATAAATAAATTTGATTTGATTTGATTTTGATTTGACCTAAAGTAAGACAGTATATCTATCCAGAGTTCTCCCTGGTTGAATTTTGACAACATAAGAGAGCCCTAAAGTGGTCCATAATATCCACTCGTGCCTTGTTACAGAGCTTGTACAAATCAAACAATATCGTCTTACTAGCTGGTCTAGTGAATCACCACCCAAGTTACCATTGCAGTTGCCTGTTGTTTATCTGTTATCCTGGCCAGTGTTAGTTGGAGCGATTCCACTATCTGGGATAGGCTATTCAGGTCTCTATATCTGGGATGGGCTATTCAGGTCTGTATATCTGGGATGGGTTATTCAGGTTTGTTATGATGACAAATGCTGGTGCTGGCAATACCCTATACAGGGCTATAATCCTAGGGCTGTAATGGATAGGGATAGACTGAGAGGAGGGTATGCTTTGAATGTGTTGTGCATCTGTTGAAGTCTGTCAGTAAGCACATGTGTATGAGCTGCCTACCCTCAAGCCTTGGCCCCATGCCATTGTGGCATAAACTGACTGCTGCCTCCTCAGTCTTGCAACCATGAAAACTAAAGCTAATCAACGCAAACCTTCCATTGTGATAGCACCTATTCTCTCTATCGCGCTCTCGCTCTCTCTCCTGTAAGTGGGCGTCAGGGTGTCTGAATGTGATTTATGTCTGATTCCAACTACAGAAGGTTGACCTTGATAACCTCCAAGCGCTAAATAGCTAGGGAAGGGCTCCCCCACACAAGTCTAAACTATCTCTATCAAGTGTTGTTGAATGCTGCTGGCTCAGGAGGAGGAAAAGCTATATTTTCTTTGATGGGCAGAGAAGAAGGAGAACCGGATATTTTCTAGGACAATCCTACCTCAACAATGTAGGGTCACGAAACGGTTGTAGGCTTACAAAACCCATTCTGTGATGAAAACAATGTGGGGTTATGAAACCCATTCTGTGATGTACATACAGAAATGTGGTTATAACAAAGACTTGATATATTATGTAAGGGTGGGTAGATTAAATAGGTAGATGTGGTTCTTTGTGTTAGCGCCCACACATAGATTAAGTTCATATGACTCTGTTACACAATGGGCACATCCCAATTGGCACGCTATTCCCCATATTGTGCACTACGTTCTCTTTCTAACGCCCAGAGGACTGTGTGTGATGCGGAATGTGTGATGCAGGGATAGATTTATTGGAAAGACCTAACCTTGAGATCAGACCATAGGCTCAGAGGAAGTGAGAGGGAATATTCTGATCAATGTGAAAAACAAACCCTGTCTGTGAACACAAGGTCAGGGGAGCCATAGAGATGCAGTAGAATTCCTTTTAATTCTGTGGTCAGCGCATTAAGAAAAGCATCACTACCCACATCTAGGCTGTGTTCTATGTCCATTGGGGTATACATACAGTAAAGTACACACACTAAAGGGTAAGAAATTATACAGTTGAAGTCGGAAGTTTACATAAACCTTAGCCAACTACATTTAAACTCAGTTTTTTAATCCTAGTCGAAATTCCCTATCTTAGGCCAGTTAGGATCAACCACTTTATTTTAAGAATGTGAAATGTCAGAATAATAGTAGAGAGAATTATTTATTTTAGCTTGTATTTCTTTCATCACATTCCTAGTGGGTCAGACGTTTACATATACTCAATTAGTATTTGGTAGCATTGCCTTAAATTGTTTAACTTGTGTCAAACATTTTGGGTAGCCTTCCACAAGCATTTCACAATAAGTTGGGTGAATTTTGGCCCATTCCTCCTGACAGAGCTGGTGTAACTGAGTCAGGTTTCAAAGCCTCCTTGAGCACACACACTTTTTCAGTTCTGCCCACAAATTCTCTATTGGATTTTTCAGTTCTGCCCACAAATTTTCTATAGGATTGAGGTCAGGGGTGATGGCCACTCCAATACCTTGACTTTGTTGTTCTTAAGCCATTTTGCCACAACTTGGGAAGTATGCTTGGGGTCATTGTCCATTTGGAAGACCCATTTGCAACCACGCTTTAACTTCCTGATTGATGTGTTGAGATGTTGCTTCAATATATCCACATAATTTTGCTTCCTCATGATGATGCCATCTATTTTGTAAAGTACACCAGTCCCTCCTGCAGCAAAGCACACCCACAACATGATGATCCACCACCGTGCTTCACATTTGGGATGGTGTTCTTCGGCTTGCAAGCGTCCCCCTTTTTCCTCCAGACATAACGATCATTATGGCAAACAGTTCTATTTTTGTTTCATCAGACCAGAGGACATCTCCAAAAAGTACGACCTTTGTCCCCTTGTGCAGTTGCAAACCGTAGTCTGGCTTTTTTTATGGCGGTTTTGGAGCAGTGGCTTCTTCCTTGCTGAGCGGCCTTTCAAGTTATGTCGATATAGGACTCGTTTTACTGTGGATAAAGATACTTTTGTACCCATTTCCTCCAGCATCTTCACAAGGTCCTTGCCCCAGAGGAGAGATTTCCACCCTGCCACCATCCAGAGGGTAAATGCCAGCATCTCTTTGGGACTGCAGTCCACACCATGTACAGTATCATTCACATCATCAGCACGCATATGCTGAGTTTGGCACTTCGCCAGCTGGGAGTTTCACCCGGGTGAACTGAGCTCTGGCAACACTGTTCCCAGTTCCCTCCCGAGCCCCTGCATCCAGCGACTTGAGGGAGGTCTGTCAAATGCAAAGCCTGCTCTGCTCTCACGTGGTTGGCCAGGGACCTTGGCAAAGTTTAAACTTTCTCATCAAATAGCTGCAGATGACCCTATGCCTGTTGGCGCTTATAGAAATGAGCTAAACACCCCATTTGACTTTAAATCTCGTAGGGGGCTTGGCCTATGATAAAAAAACATTTACACAACTGTAACTTGGGTGGAGGACTATTGTCCTGACATTCGGATTGCTCAATCATGGTTAAATGGTTCAGTCTCTGATAAAAAAACATTGAAGTGAATGATTATAATGTATTTAGATGTGACAGATTAGAAAGGTAGAGTGACCATAAACAGGACCAGTCAAAAGTTTGGGAACACCTACTCATTCAAGAGTTTTTCTTTATTTTTTACTATTTTCTACATGGTAAAAAACTACAAAAAAAACTGTGAAATAACATATGGAATTATGTAGTAACCAAAAAAGTGTTAAACAAATCCAAATATATCTTACATTTGAGATTCTTCAAAGTAGCCACCCATTATCTTGATGACAGCTTTACACACTCTTGGCATTCTCTCAACCAGTTTTTCCAACAGTCTTGAAGGAGTTCCCACATATATTGATCACTTTTTGGCTGCTTTTCCTTCACTCTGTGGTCCAACACATCACAAACTATCTCAATTGGGTGGAGGTCAGGGGATTGTGGAGGCCAGGTCATCTGATGCAGCACTCTATCACTCTCGGTGAAAAATCCCTTACACAGCCTGGAGGTGTGTTGGGTCATTGTCCTGTTGAAAAACAAATGATAGTCCCACTAAGTGCAAACCAGATGGGATGGCGTATTGCTGCAGAATGCTGTGGTAGCCATGCTGGTTAAGTGTGCCTTGAATTCTAAATAAATCACTGACAGTGTCTCCAACAAAGCAACCCACAACATCACACCTCCTCCTCCATGCTTCATGGTGGGAACCACACATGCAGAGATCATCCGTTCACCTACTCTGAGTCTCACAAAGACACGGCGGTTGGAACCAAAAATCTCAAATTTGGACTCATCAGACCAAAGGACAGATTTCCACCGGTCTAATGTCCATTGCTCATGTTTCTTCGCCCAACAAGTCTCTTATTATTATTGGTGTCCTTTAGTAGCAGTTTCTTTGCAGCAATTCAACCATGAAGATCTGATTCACGCAATCTCCTCTGAACAGTCGATGTTGAGATGTGTGTGTTACATGAACCCTTTAAAGAATTTTTTGGGGGTGCAATTTCTGAGGCTGGCAACTCTAATGAATTCATCCTCTGCAGCAGAGATGACTCTGGGTCTTCCTTTCCAGTGGCGGTCCTCATGAGAGTCAGTTTCATCACAGCGCTTGATGGTTTTTGCCACTGCACTGGAAGAAACTTTCAAAGTTCTTGAAATTTTCCGGATTGACTGACCTTCATGTCTTAAAGTAATGATGGACTGTAATTTCACTTTCTTTATTTGACTTGTTCTTGCCATAATATGGGATTGGTCTTTTACCAAATAGGGCTATCTTCTGTATACCACCCCTACATTGTCACAACTGATTGGCTTCAATGCATTAAGAAGGAAAATACATTCCACAAATGACCTTTTAACAAGGCACACCTGTTATTGAAATGCATTCCAGGTGACTACCTCATGAAGCTGGTTGAGAGAATGTCAAGAGTGTGCAAAGCTGTAATGAAGGCAAATGGTGGCTCCTTTGAAGAATCTCAAATATAAAATATATTTCGATATGGTTAACACTTATTTGGTTACTGCATGATTCCATGTGTTATTTCATAGTTTTGATATCTTCACTATTATTCTACAATGTAGAAAATAGTAAGAATAAAGCCCATTACCATTGACTGGTACTTGTATGTAAAATCAAATTTAATGGCATCCCAATCTTTAAATAGGTTTTTCCCCAAGAAATCTGTGCTCCTGGTTGTAGAAGTGTCCATAAACCAGAATACACATAGCTGAGATTTACTGCACACCTGCTGCTATGGCGGATGCTATTGGTGCTATATCCGAGTGTTTAACAGCTTTCCTGTCCTCGGAATTCGTCATTTGGCTATCCTTGGCCAATTTAAGACTATGTGCATTGATTTGAATATCTCAGTTGATCTCAAAACCAATAGGGCTAAATGTGAAAAAACTTTTGTAGAAATCCTCGTTGAATGATTTTATTCTTACTAGTAATCCCCCAAAATATTTGTCTAGTGGAGTATTTGCATATGATCTCAGTGATCGTTATCCCATAGCATGTATTAGAGATACCAAACAGCAAAATACCAATCCTTGTTTAATTAAGAAGATACATTTTAAAAGGTTTTCTCCTCAAGGGATTTTACATGACATGTTCTGCTATAATTTAGCCACCATCTCCTGTATTCCTAACTCTGACATGGCTCTAGAAAATGTGTTCTCCATTATTTATTCCTCTGGCAGATAAACAATTCAGAGGCTATTCAGGGCTATTAGCTATCTGAGCTTCAGCTATCTGAGCTCATTCCTTGCTCAGGCCTGGGCAAAAAGCAAGGAAAACTGAAAGACTGGCAATCTTTCAGACAATTGAGAATCAGATTTACTATCTCAATTTAGAAAGCTAAATCAAGCTACTTTTTAAGCTCTATTCAGTCTGTAACACCACAAAATGTGGAAAAAGTCAAGGGGTGTGAATACTTTTTGAAGGCACTGTCAGGCATTTATTTGAAGTCCTAGTTACACCCTAACACAGTGGTCTGAAACTCCTGGTTTAGAGACCACAGCAAGCCACATTATCAAAGTGATGTGTAATTCCCATTGGAATCCAGAAACAATGAGGATATCCAACAACTGTAACTTTTAATCAACTGGGCCCGGATTCACAAAACACCATTTACGTAAAAAGGTAAGAAGCTTCTTAAGGAAAAAAAATAAGAAGTTCATAAAATAGTTCTTAACAGCAATTCCTCAAAATGTTCTTAGGAATTCATAGTTGTCTTAGGAACTTCGTAAATATCTTTCTTAAGAACATTGTAAATATCTTCTTATGTGGCATTGGCATTAGTGATGTGCTTGAAACCAATAAATGAGCCTGTGTGACAGGGATGATAGGATTTGGTCCAATATAATAAAGTGTCAATATTTCCATTTTATTACAGTACATTTATTTATCTGCTTTATGTCTCGAGAGTAAAACATTTTTTGTTGGCTTGCGAACCCTTTATACACACATAAAAAACATTATTTTCACACATCTTAGCCATCAGACTAGCTATATCAAAAACATCATGGATAAATAAGTAAAGCGCAATAAAAACTTCAGCAAACAAGAGCTTGAAGTGATGGTGGAGGAAATAGCAGCCAGGAAAAGGTTGCTATTGGGGAGGATGGGTGAGAACGGCAAAGTCTGACTCGGACTGCGCAACCAGTAAGTTAGCTAGCATGTAACAACATTAGCTAATTAGCCAACATAGCTAACGCCGTCAACATTAGCTAAGTTAGCCAGGTTCTTCTTTGAAAATTGACAAGTTGACTCTAGCTATTTAACACTTCTAGATTATTGTAATATATTGTCAATTACTAGCTCGCTAGATAATGCATGTTTTAATTTGTTTTCTTGCTGTATATAAATGCCCAGTAACCAACTGTGTCTGTGGCGCAAGAAAACATTCATGGTTACAAAAGTATCCAGTCGTGCAGCTAACGTTACACTTGTTACTTCTCTCATCAGCCTACAGTTCTTGAAATGTTGTTGTCATGCTGACATGATGTGTCTGACCTTCCAGAAATAACACTAGACCTCATCCATATGCCTCTGTGCTCAGATGTGGGAGCCATGGATCATCATGACCATATGACAGAAGAGCAAGCAGAGGTGGGTGTTTGTTTGATTTCTAATTTCACAAGTTTTATTCTTCTATAATAGGCCTACAACACATAATTTCCATAGCGGATTCATTGTATTTTCTCAACAGTTATCACTGAAGACACAGAAGAGATGCGCCTGTCTCGGGTCCTTATCCATCATGATACCCTAATGTACGAACCAGTGCCACCCCAGACAAGGAGGCTTGGTGGTGTGGAGGAGATGGTGGCTTTCCAGAGGATGCTCCTGGGGTAGGTCACAGTCCTGCGCAGGTTGCAGGAGGAGCTGTTAAATGTGGAAAGCGAGAGATTAGCCCTGGAGAAGGAGAAGCTAGCCCTGGAGAAGGAGAAGCTAGCCCTGGAGAAGAAGTTTGCCATGGAGAAGCGAAGAAGACTTGAAAATTAATATCCTAAAATAAATCTGTTTCGATATCATACAAACCTTTTTGTCATGTGAATCTCCTCCTTGTGAGGTAATTTCTTGTTTGTAGGCCATCACTGCATCTACCAGTGGCGTTGTGGTCAGCGGCAACATCCTGATCAGGTACAGCTGGTGGAATGGCAGGTGTATTGGGATGTGGCATCCTGTTTTGTATGCAGATGTAGTGCAAGATACATTCTGAGGTTATGATCTTGCATGTTTTTTCTGGTCTGTGTGACATAACGCCCCCAGAACGGTCAATGCATCTGTATCTGGATTGTAGGAATCCGATAGGTCTCTCTACTAAACTCCTCATTTTCATCTGAGCATGGTTGTAGTTCTCTTCTGCATTGTGGTTAGTGTCTAGGATTGGTGTCATGAGCCACATTTTTTGTCCATAGCCACTATCTTCCTGTCTAGGTTGGTGCCCCCCCTTGGGTTCTTGCCGTGGGGGAGATCTTCGTGGGCTATACCTGGCCTTGTCTCATGATAGTAATTTGGTGGTTGAAGATATCCCTCTAGTGATGTGGGGGCTGTGCTTTGGAAAAGTGGGTGTAGTTATATCCTGCCTGTTTGGCCCTATCTGTGTGTATCGTCGGACGGATCCACAGTGTCTCCTGACCCCTCCTGTCTCAGCCTCCAGTATTTATGCTGCAATAGTTTGTGTCGGGGGGGCTAGGGTCAATCTGTTATATCTGGAGTATTTCTCCTGTCTTACCCGGTGTCCTGTGTGAATTTAAGTATGCTCTCTCTAATTCTCGCTTTTTCTCTCTTTCTTTCTTTCATTCTTTCTTTCTCTCTGAGGTCCTGAGCCCGAGGACCATGCCTCAGGACTACCTGGCCTAATGACTCCTTGCTGTCCCCAGTCCACCTGGTCGTGCTGCTGCTCCAGTTTCAACTGTTCTGCCTGCGGTGCTACCTTGTCCCAGACCTGCTGTTTTCAACTCTCTAGAGACGGCAAGAGCGGTAGAGATACTCTGAATGATCGGCTATGAAAAGCCAACTGACATTTACTCCTGAGGTGCTGACCTGTTGCACCCTCTACAACCACTGTGATTATTATTATTTGACCATGATGGTCATCTATGAACATTTCAACATCTTGGCCATGTTCTGTTATAATCTCCACCCGGCACAAACAGAAGAGAACTGGCCACCCTCATAGCCTGGTTCCTCTCTAGGTTTCTTCCTATGTTCCAGCCTTTCTAGGAAGTTTTTCCGAGCCACCGTGCTTCTACACCTGCATTGCTTGCTGTTTGGAGTTTTAGGCTGTGTTTCTATACAGCACTGTGACATCAGCTGATGTAAGAAGGGCCTTATAAATACATTTGATTGATTGATTGATTGATTGATTGATTGATTGATTGATTGATTGATTGATCACCTGAAACCCCAAACATACAAAGTAGTAAATTGATATCATAAGAAGCAACACTATTTTACGTGTGCTGTGGACCACTAAACAATTACACAGGTAACAGGTAAAGGAAAGAAAGGGTTAGTGATTTCTGATTTCTTCACCTAATAGCCAGCCATTTGGGGGCTCCCGACTGGCACAGCGTTCTAAGGCACAGCATCTCAGTGCTGGAGGCATGGTTTGATTCCAGGCTGTATCACAACTGGCTGTGATTGGGAGTCCCAAAGGATGGCACACAATTGGCCCAGCATCATCTGGGTTTGGCCGGTGTAGGCCGTCATTGTAAATAAGAATTTGTTCTTAACTGACTTGCCTGGCTACATTTTTTTTAAATATATAAAAATATCAGGAATGTGACGTTCCTCAAACTCACAGGGCTGAATTTGGTACAATGAAGGAGTCATGTGTGCTCCTGGGCCATTCGTCAAAAACATTTGTGAAGGCTAGTGTGACATTGCAGACTAGTTGCACATTGATAGAGTGGAAGTGCTTTCGATTCACCTAAACTTCCTCCTCATCACGTGGACCCTATCAGGAGAAATGGTAAGACTACATCAGATACTTATAAGGCTTACTGAAATAATACATTTTGGTGGAGTGCAAACTCTACTTATGTAGACATGTTTTGACAGAAGCTTGTCATCGTCACTGACCTTTATTGCCACATGGGTCCCATCCACTGCACCAAGGACATTGGGGAATTTAGCCACCTCAAAAAATGTTTGTTTGGTGCTTATTTGTTCAACTGCAGTTGATAGGAACTTGATAACTCTTTGCACATGATGACACATTGCATCATACCTGCCCTAACCACCCGACTCACAGAGGACTTTCTAACTCCCACTGTCCCTGCAAGCAAGGATCCCGATGCTAGCAATCTCAGGGCTATCATGATTTGTAGGATGAATGGAAAAGGCCATGATCTAATGGTCTTTCTTTTTAAGTTTTCATGTAGAAGGTCAGCCAAGTACATGATAGAGTGTCGTGGTAGTCGATGTTGCCTCAGTAGAACATGCTCAGGGATATGTAGAGGATCCGTCTGATCTCTGAGGGGCCTCTGTGGGTTCTCCCTCTCTCTATCAACTACCCAAAGAACTTCCTTCCTTTAATGTACAGTAAGCTTTGAATCACAAAATATTACTGTTTGATTATTACTGTTTTTGACTATTGGCGTTTTGTTTGACTATTGTTATTTTAATAAATGTTTCTAATCAATACATTCAGCTTTGTCATCATTTGATATGACCATTTCAACTATTATCATTATGATATTCATTATTTAATCAAATATGTAATTACAAGTTTTTCAAATGAAGGTTTACATTGATGTTTTTAGATATGTCTTTTTGAAATGCTCACCTACTGACACCAGTCTGCAGAAGACAAGGGTTTACCTGTCCTAAACTTAAGTACATTTCCAAGAAGAAATTCTAAAACATGATTTTCAAGAAACCCATTTCTTCTTTGCTTTTTTCTTATAAATAAACATAGGAAAAAAACTTGAGAACATTTCCAATAACTATGTTGAGGAATAGCAAAAACTTTAGGAAAAAACAGCACTAAAAATACATTTCTACTTAAGACGGTTTAGTGAATCCAGGCCCTGAAACATACATTGAGAATTACTGCCAGGGTAATTAAGCTTGGTCATTGAGACAACTTAAATCATATAAACTGGAACAACCTTCTCAGTAATGGGTACAATATTTCCAACTACTAAGACATTGGATTAGTTTAGAAAATGGTATGTTATTTATGTTTGTGTAGCATATGATTAATCAACCAATCAATGTAAATGCAACAACACAGGTATTGAAAGAAACCATTCTGAAAATCAGCCTGCAATACAGCATGCTGTGAAATATGATGATGGGTGTAGTTTTGAGCAAACATGAATTTGTAATTTTACTCAACAAGCTTGTTCAAATTCAGCTCACTTTGAGCAGAGTTTGTTGAGTAAACAAACTGGAACAAATTAGCTAAAATTATTGTCTTTTTGAATTACCCTCAACTCACATATTAATGCTGATTAAAGGTCCAATGCAGCCGTTTTATCTCAATATCAAATCATTTCTGTGTACAATTACTGTGATTGTTTTCAATTCAACTTTTCATAAAGAAACCAAAATAGCTTCTTAGCAAGAATTTTGCTAGGACTGTCTGGGAGTGGTCTGAGTGGTGAGGGGAAAACTGAAAACTAGCTGTTATTAGCAGAGAGGTTTGGAAAACTCTCTTTCTTATTGGTCTATTAACTCATTAACTCACATCACCAGGCAGGCCAAAACTCCATCCCACCAAAACAGGCTGAAATTTCAGAGGGTCTTTTCAAACAGCTCTTACATTTAAAGGGCATTATCATCGTTGTCACAATTTCACAGTATTATTCCAACCTCAGTGTGGAAATACACTGCTCAAAAAAATAAAGGGAACACTAAAATAACACACCCTACATCTGAATGAATGAAATATTCTTATTAAATACTTTTTTCTTTACATAGTTGAATGTGCTGACAACAAGATCACACAAAATGTATCAATGGAAATCAAATTTATCAACCCATGGAGGTCTGGATTTGGAGTCACACTCAAAATTAAAGTGGAAAACCACACTACAGGCTGATCCAACTTTGATGTAATGTCCTTAAAACAAGTAAAAATGAGGCTCAGTAGAGTGTGTGGCCTCCACATGCCTGTATGACCTCGCTACAACGCCTGGGCATGCTCCTGATGAGGTGGCGGATGGTCTCCTGAGGGATCTCCTCCCAGACCTGGACTAAAGCATCCGCCAACTCCTGGACAGTCTGTGGTGCAACGTGGCGTTGGTGGATAGAGTGAGACATGATGTCCCAGATGTGCTCAATTGGATTCAGGTCTGGGGAACGGGCGGGCCAGTCCATAGCATCAATGCCTTCCTCTTGCAGGATCTGTTGACACACTCCAGCCACATGAGGTCTAGCATTGTCTTGCATTAGGAGGAACCCAGGGCCAATCGCACCAGCATATGGTGTCACAAGGGGTCTGAGGATCTCATCTTGGTACCTAATGGCAGTCAGGCTACGACTGGCGAGCACATGGAGGGCTGTGCGGCCCCCCAAGGAAATGCCACCCCACACCATGACTGACCCACCGCCAAACCGGTCATGCTGGAGGATGTTGCAGGCAGCAGAACGTTCTCCACGGCGTCTCCAGACTCTGTCACGTGCTCAGTGTGAACCTGCTTTCCTCTGTGAAGAGCACAGGGCGCCAGTGGCGAATTTGCCAATCTTGGTGTTCTCTGGCAAAGGCCAAAAGTCCTGCACGGTGTTGGGCTGTAAGCACAACCCCCACCTGTGGACGTCGGGCCCTCATACCACTCTCATGGAGTCTGTTTCTGACCGTTTGAGGAGACACATGCACATTTGTGGCCTGCTGGAGGTCTTTTGCAGGGCTCTGGCAGTGCTCCTCCTGCTCCTCCTTGCACAAAGGCGGAGGTAGCGGTCCTGCTGCTGGGTTGTTGCCCTCCTACGGCCTCCTCCACATCTCCTGATGTACTGGCCTGTCTCCTGGTAGTGCCTCCATGCTCTGGACACTACGCTGACAGATACAGCAAACTTTCTTGCCACAGCTCACACTGATGTTCCATCCTGGATGAGCTGCACTACCTGAGCCACTTGTGTGGGTTGTAGACTCCGTCTCATGCTACCACTAGAGTGAAAGCACCGCCAGCATTCAAAAGTGACCAAAACATCAGCCAGGAAGCATAGGAACTGAGAAGTGGTCTGTGGTCACCACCTGCAGAACCACTCCTTTATTGGGGGTGTCTTGCTAAATGGCTATAATTCCCACCTGTTGTCTATTCCATTTGCACAACAGCATGTGATATTTATTGTCAATCAGTGTTGCTTCCTAAGTGGACAGTTTGATTTCACAGAAGTGTGATTGACTTGGAGTTACATTGTGTTGTTTAAGTGTTCCCTTTATTTTTTTGAGCAGTGTATATATAAAACACAGGGCTTTTAAGCAATTGGTTGAGTTGGCTTTTTTACAGTGTTGCCTTCCAAAGGCAAACATGAATTTGTAATTTTACTACACACGTTTTTTCAAATTCAGTTAACAAACTTTAACACATTAGCTCAAATTCTTGTCCTTTTGAAGTTAAGATGGCTTTTTTACTGTGTGCAAATGTCGGTGTTCCCTTGAAATGTAAGGTGTCAGTATACATTTTATTACATCACAACTCACTGTAACACATGCAAAGAGGTCAGACGGATACAATCTTTGTCTATGTTAATAGCCCTTATGCACATTCCATGATTGAACGTTCTAAATACACTTCCTATCGGTTTGGCAATTTCCGGCCAGTCTAGTTGTTATCGACGATATAACGTTACTACCACTATGTCGCAGTTTTTTACTAGGTGTCTTCAGGACTTGCCTCAAATTAATATTAATGATGTACATCGAATTGTGAAATCAGCCTCCGAGACTCCAGCGAGCTAGAATGAAAAGGGGTTCAAGATGTATATAGGAAGCTACATAGACAACTATGAAGGTGAGTACCAAGTCAATGACAGATATGACGTTAGCTAGCTACAATCATTAGCTAGCTAATTTAACTAATAACTGTAGCTAGCTAGTTACTTCGTAAAATTGTGTAACATTGACAGAATCTACCTGAGAATGTGTATATTTTCGTTAGCTTGGTTAAGTTATGCTTGCTAGCTATATTTGCTAGCTAAAAATCATTGTTATTCATGTCTTCTACACAGTATCTAACAAAGATGCATTGGCAGGGGAGATCACCGTGAGGGCTGCCTGCCACAGGTCCATGAGGAAGAGTGAAAAGCCGCACAGCATGAGAGTAGGGAAAGGTTATAGATAGCTACTAGGGACCTTGTTAAACATCTCCTGTGGGACACTGTCATCATGGTCAAAATGTGTTGGAGACAGTGTCAACGTTTAATCTGATCAGTAAATAGATATTAATGATGGGTCCCAATCCCAATTTAGAATTGCCCACTTAACAGGTTATTTGGTAAAGATCTGTTGATGCAGTGTTTGGTAATTGTGTTACTGAGACACAATGTATTTCTGTATAGTTAAATGAGCCCCGAGTTAAGAAGACTAGATACTACTATGATTATTGTTATTTATGGACCGCATCATTCTTGTTTCTCACTTCAGTCACTCCGTACCAGTGAGAAGGGTCCAAAGCCACTGTTCCTGTGTTGCAGGAAGTGCTCTGTGCCATCATCAGGTGGCCCTTCTTTACCAGACAGCGCACTACTCTCAACTAAACATTCCTGCTGCACCACCAGTTCACAGCTGCACAGACACAGAACAGCGTTGGCACAAGCCAAGAACACTTGTGAGTCTATCAATATCCATTAAAAAATGCACCTGAAAAGTATTCAGCCTATGTGACGGTAAATCCATGTTAATTAGAGTGTGAAGCCAGGTCCGGTTGATGGGATAGAGTTCCGTAAACCTACTAACTCGTGTGCTGATGGAATAAGGTAAGTTGGAGGTTCCTAGAATGGTAACATTTTCGAAAACATTTTCTTGTGATTGTATCCAGATGATAAGCCTAAACAGTGGCGTCTTTATGATGTAATGACAAATGTTTGGGACAAAGACTGGGGGGAAATATATAATCTATAATCTGTATAATTTAATTCATTTTATTTGAACTTTCGGGCTTGTGCTGTTTCTGGAAAAGTTACATGAGTCTTTGTCATAGTAATCTCTCCAACCTGATGTTAAGGTTTTAAAATGTTTTGCAGAAGTTCTCTCTACACAACACTCAATGGATACATGCCTGCCACCTTCTCCGCGTCTCAGAAACGTATGCCAACTTTTATCCACTTACTGCACCTCTTGTGACAACAAATGTCAGCTGACGTGCCCCTGGTTGAGTCCGCCTTTGGGCCAGTGCAATGCGGCAGTGTTCTGTCCTATCAGCTTCCACAGCCAAAGACCTGTGAGATTGTGAAGATTGCCGATGCTCCTTCTCCACCAATACTTCCATTAGATGGCTTCAGGCTTCCCAGTGTGCTTACGTCCTTAGCCATCAGAGCAGTTCCACCTCAAGGCATTAGAGACAACCTATGAGATGTCACGTTGGTTGGAGGCGGAATAATGCAAAGAGCCTATTATATCCTCATTTGAGTTCACAATCATTGGACACTGTATTGGACACCACAGCCGACAGCATATTGGACACTGACTTTGAATGAAAGTTTTCTGCGAAATGACCTCAAACATGGTATACTAGGACAGCATATCACACACCACATTGGACACAGCTTGGATAAACACATTGAAAAATATTAATATGGTATATTTATTTGTAGCCTACACACAAAGGTTTAGGTTCAGATTTGGAGTGTTTATTGGTCACATGAATAGAGGATTGCAGGAGTGATTGCAGGGTACAGTGAAAATCTTAGGCCCTGAGCTTCAACATGCAGGACTAAGTTAAATAAAATAATGAAAATGGTAATAAAAACAACAACAATATGAATAGAAATAGCACTATATAGATCCTAACTGTAGTATTGATGAATAAATAAATGTCCATCGGGGTGGAGGCAGTGGAAGCACTGTTTTGGTGGTAGGAGGGGAATGACCATAGGGGGAGGAGCATGAGCATTGACGGGGTGTGGGGGACAAGTGAAATAAAAACAATAAAAAGTATAATACAAACAAATCAATAATATACATATTAACAACTGCAACAGAGATGAATGTCATTGGAGTTGGGCCAGAATTTAAGTAAGTTGGTGAGGGGAATGTCCATAGGAGGAGCAGCATGTAAGGTAAGTGACGTTTGATGGGGTGTGGGGGGGAAATGTCCATAGAAGGAGTAGCAGGGGGAAATGTTCATAGAGGGAGCAGCAGCGGGAGGGGAGCAGGTTGCTGACTAGTGGTGGCTATTCAGCAGCTTGATGGTCTGAGGGTAGAAACAATTGGCAAGTCATCCAGTTTTTTCATATGTAAATTAGTCTGAGAGTTGGAGTGTGCCCCTGGCTATCTGTCAATAAAAAAAAATTGGGCCGTCCGGTTTAAGGAATTTGAAATGATTTTTACTTTTGATAGTTCAGTACATTTTAGCAATTCCATGTACTTTTACTTTTGATAGTTCAGTACATTTTAGCAATTCCATGTACTTTTACTTTTGATAGTTCAGTACATTTTAGCAATTCCATTTACTTTGATGCTTAAGTATTTTTTTAAACCAAATACTTCTAGACTTTTACTTAAGTAGTATTTTACTCGGTGACTTTTACTTTTACTTCAGTCCTTTTCTATTAAAGTATCTTTACATCCGGACACTTTCTGTTTACCTGGAATTTTTCCTTATTGTAGCTCAAGACGAGGCCCTCTCTGTTAGCACCATCTCAACCATAGAATTGATCCTAAAGACGTACAACTGCTTTGTCACTGGGGTGGTAATCGTGTAGCGTCCTCCTGTACTTTAAGGTACCTAATTGTACCCAAGTTCATTTCTCAGATAGTAACTTTCTCCACAAATACTTTTTGCCTTTACAGAGTACCACCACAGTGACGAAGCTTTTTGTTCCTTAATAATGACAAAAATGTACCTCTACCATAGAACAATTAAAGTGGCACAACACTTCCACTCACAGGTGGCCAAAAATAACTATCGGAAAGCCACACCTCCAATATATTTTCCCAGTATGCCTTGCCTTTAAGATAATTGTAGAGTTACCACCCATGACTGTATTTGATAGTGACAGAGACATGGTTGTTGAATGTATTTATTTACAGCCCTGTAGTGTTCACCAAGTGAGTTCCTAGGCATATATTATCATTACAGTTAAACTCGGCGGTCCTCAGGTATTTCATCCTCACTCTCATCAGGTTCCATCTCCTAAACTAATGGAGCGTGTATTCATTCCTCTTTTTGCTCTTGATGGCAAACTTATTCACTGCACCACTACACTCAGCTCCTTCTCTGCGGTCATCACTGCACCTACCACCACAGTTCATTCAACCTCACTCTCGTCACATTCAATTTCCTTCTGTATCTCTTCCAAAAGTTCTGTGTTACTCTCCATTCCATATTCACTCAAAACATATTCCACTTTCCTCCTTCTCCCCCACTCCATATTTACACATCTTATGTTTTACTTTCCTCCTGTCCGCCATCTTACCACCAACCTCTCCATGAGATTGTTTTCAAGAAAAACTTGCCTAACATTGAAGTGCGGGCGCGCACACCCACATCCCTGGTGACTGTCAGGGTTAGAAAACGTTGTGAGTAGACCAACTAAGCCATTTAAACTTGAACAACCATTTCGATAACAGGTTTAAAACATTTAACTGATTGGATTAGTTTAGAAGAATAATAGACCTGCAGTAGAGCATGCTGAGAATAAAAAAATATGAAAGAAATATGACGAGAATAATAGTTGTGGCACAAATTTCCCTTTTTAGAGTACCACCCCAAAGCTGTTAGTTCCTTTAAGTTAAAATTCCTCATTATACCTTGTGAGAGTGTGATTGTGCATTTATATTCAAAATATGGTTTACAAAAAGGGATAATTATACTCTTTATCCACACATGTAACCTAAAAGGTATCGAACATGACCATGTGACATCATTATGTGTACCTCTGAAAGTACATTATGTGTATTGTGATACTTTTTGTACCCCAGGGAACAATACTGTAGCCTTATTTCTAATAGCGTAGGCCTACGTAAGTGAGAACCTTTGACTCTGTGGTCTGATGTTTACCCAGGTAGAGCTCTGCCTGATAAACTTAGTTCAGGAACATGTTCTCTCTCTGACTGAGAGTAAGACACACACACACAGGCACCTGCACACACGCACATAATCTATGGCAGTGCAGGACCAGGCTTCCCATCAAAGCCCCTCTGTCCCATTGCAATAACAGTCCAGGCCAGCCCCCGTTCAGCCAGCCTCCAGCCCACCTCTTGTCCACTGCCCCAGGCCTAAGGCCAGGGCCGGGGGGCCCCTCAGCAAACAAACTGAGAATCACCAGCAGCCATTGATGAATGTGGTAACATTAGGAACTAGCTAATACACTACACATCCAAGGCAAACATAGCCGGAACATTCTGTTCGAATGAACAGTCCTCCTCTGCAACTGCAGACCTGCGCGTAACTGATCTATAAAATAAAGCCAGGCAATAAACTAAATAGCACAATCTGGACTAATGAATCAGTGATAGCGAGACATAGAGTGTAGTGTTTTTGTTTATTGAAGCTTGATAGGATTGTTTAGATTTACTAATCTCTTCCTCCCACTACTTTGACATTAGTTAACATTTTTTTATTGGCTTTTCCACTAATCCTATCTATTATTTATTAGAAACAGTTCTGAAATGTCAGTGAAACATACCGCATTTGGTTTGGATTTCAAGGTTAGCAGGGTGGTGTAAGCAGGGTGTTGGGATAAAGTGCTATTTGACAAATGCTCTTCCTGAACATATACAGGGTCCTGTGTGGCTCAGTCGGTAGAGCATGGTGCTTGCAACGCCAAGCGTCGTGGGTTCGTTTCCCACTGGGGCCACCCATATGCAAAAAATAGTGGCCCCAGCCGACTTGTAAGTCGCTTTGGACAAAAGCGTCTGCTAAATGGGATATATTATTATTATTATGTTCCCCCTCTATGTAAACAAAAAGCCTTTCATTATGGACTCATGAATCTGGCCTGAACCTCTGTCCTGTTTACCAACAGGCTTACATCACTACCACTAGCTGTTCCACGCGGCCCCTGCCCTTCCAGAGGCCCCTGAGGGTGAACTTACTGTTGGTGTGAGAAGTGATGATTGACAGCATTGCTATGTAGGACTGCTGTGCGGTCACTGGTCAATCAGGTAATACAATATTAGTCAAAAGTTTGTCACACCTACTCATTCCAGGGTTTTTCTTTATTTTTACTATTTTCTACATTGTAGAATAATAGTGAAGACATCAAAACTATGAAATAACACATATGGAATCATTTAGCAACCACAAAAGAGTGTTAAAAAAATCAAAATATATTCTATATTTGAGATTCCTCAAAGTAGCCACCCTTTGCCTTGATGGCAGCTTTGGACACTTGGCATTCTCTCAACCAGCTTCCAGTCACCTGGAATGCATTTCAATTAACAGATGTGCCTTGTGAAAAGCTCATTTGTGGAATTTCTTTCCTTCTTAATGCATTTGAGTCAATCAGTTGTGTCCGGGGGGGGGGGGTATACAGAAGATAGATCTATTTGGTAAAAGACCAAGTCCATACTATGACAAGAACAACTCAAATACAAAGATAAATGACAGTCCATCATTACTTTAAGACATGAAGGTCAATCAATCCAGAAAATTTCAAGAACTTTGAACGTTTCTTAAAGTGCAGTCTCATAAACCATCAAACGTTATGATGAAACTGTCTCTCCTGAGGACCGCCACAGAAAGGAAGACCCAGAGTTACCTCTGCTGCAGAGGATAAGTTCATTAGAGTTAACTGCACCTCAGATTGCAGCCCAAATAAATGCTTCACAGAGTTCAAGTAACAGACACATCTCAACATCAACTGTTCAGAGGAGACTGCGTGAATCAGGCCTTCATGGTCAAATTGCTGCAAAGAAACTCCTACTAAAGGACAACAACAATAAGAAGAGATGTGCCTAGGCCAAGAAACACAAGCAATGGATATTAGACCGGTGGAAATCTATCCTTTGGTCTGATGGGTCCCAATTTCAGATGTTTGGTTCCAACTGCTGTGTCTTTGTGAGACGCAGAGTAGGTGAACGGATGATCTTCGTATGTGTGGTTCCCACCATGAAGCATGGAGGAGGAGGTGTGATGGTGTGGGGGTGCTTTGCTGGTGACACTGTCTGTGATTTATTTAGAATTCAAGGCACACTTAACCTGCATGGCTACCACAGCATTCTGCAGTGATACACCATCCCATCTGGTTTGCGTTTAGTAGGATTATCATTTGTTTTTCAACAGGAGAATGACCCAACACACCTTGAGGCTGTGTAAGGGTTATTTGACCAAGAAGGAGAGTGATGGAGTGCTTCATCAGATGACCTGGTCTCCACAATCACCTGACCTCAACCCAATTGAGATGAGTTGAACCACAGAGTGAAGGAAAAGCTGCCAACAAGTACACAGCATATGTGGGAACTCCTTCAAGACTGTTGGAAAAGCATGCCAATTGAAGCTGGTTGAGAGAATGCCAAGAGTGTGTAAATCTGTCATCCAGGCAAAGGGTGGCTACTTTGAAGAATCTAAAATATATTTGGATTTTTTTAACACTTTTGGTTACTACATGAGTTCGTACGTGTTCTTTCATAGTTGTTATGTCTTCACTATTATTCAACAATGTAGAAAATAGTAAAAAATAAAGAACAACCCTTGAATGACTACGTGTGTCCAAACTCTTGACTGGAATGTACATCACTGGAAAAACATAGGATGTTTACCAAATGGCACCCTATTCCCTATATAGTACACTGGGTTTGACCAGAGCTATTGGTCCATGAGCCACATCATGGGGAATAGGGTGCCATTTTGTATTAGATTAGATGAGTTTATTAGTCACATGCACTGGGTCGCAGATGTAATCACAGTGTACAGTGAAATTCTTATTCTCCAAACTTCAACAGCACAGGTAAAAAAAAGAGAGATGTGTGACGACTATCCCATTCTGTCTGCCGTATTCTCTCTTTGTTCTTGTTTCCTTATTAGGATGCCGGTGGGCGAAGTTGGGAGGGTTATCAGCTACATGGGACACCTGGGCCCACCTGGGCCCGCTGTGTCATAGGATAAATACACCACTTCCCCATTCATGGCGGAGACTCTCTCCATGCAGACACCTTTACAGATTTTGTTGTGTATTGTGGTGGCCTTTTGGTTGTTTGCTTTGGCACCTTCAACACCCTGCATTATCACATTCATGCATGCAAAACACTCACACTACTGATTACACACACCATTGTATATTGTACTTAGTTTACTTTATTTAATAAATATATATTTTGTTACTCCTTATCTCCACGTTGTCTCCCTTTTGTTACGGGCTTTGAGCCGGTTTGTGACAAGTTGGCGCTCATCCAGGATCTTTGAAGGTATTGGTTTGGGAGAACGTGGAGGTATGTTAAATTCTGTACGTGCTTGGTTTGCATATTTTGTTTGTTTGAGTTTGATAGGCCCAGTATTGGTTGCCTTTGTTGTTTGGTTTGTGTGCTGTGTTGGAGAGTATAATGGTTAGTTTCCAGGCCCTGCCCATCCTGGAAACTCTTGTTCTACTTTCTGTTGGGACATTGGTCTGCGGATGTGAGTTAATCGGTTGTGTACCTCAGTGGGCTATTTGGGTAGGATAGTGGAACTTGCTACCTGGAGCTATAGCCTTTTTCCCCCGATAGGCTTAGTGACGTGTTTCATTTTTGGAATGTGTTGGGCATGGTTAATATTTATTTTTGTGTGGTGTCTGGACTGAGCAGTTGTCTCAGGGGCACATCTGTGGCTTGGTGGAATTTACCAGCATGCTGGGGAGTTCTATTTCATGGCCAGCGGGCTACAGTGCGTAAATACCCACCGCAAAACCCCATGAAGACTAGGGTTGAGTTATTGTAGGTTTTGGGAAAGCTCTGTATCATCTCTCTTCTGTGGTGCTCAGGGTGATTGTCATTTTTCTGGTTGTGGTCTGATGTGCTCAGCAGAGGGGAAGAGCGAGATTTTCTTGTAACTATGGCGTCTTATGTAGATGAGTTCATTCGCTTTCCATCAGAGGAATTGTTAGAATTATGTTGAAGGTCGCTGAACACTAAAAGGTTGAAATTAGTGATAAGGGTCGGAAATTCTATTAGGTTGATATTGAAGGCCAATCTGATGGAGAGTGGTATTCTTGAAGTTACCACTGGGGCAGCCTCTGCTGAAGACTCGTCTCCCCATAACGTTACAATGGCCATTCCATCGGTTAGTGGTCTTCTTTTTGAACAGCTAGAGCATGATCGGGAGAAGCTAGAGCATGATCGTGTAAAGTATGAAAATGAATTGGAATTTAAACTAGATATGGAGTGTGCTAAAATCAAGCTGCAACAAGAACGAATAGAGTTGGTTAGGGAAGGAAAGATCTCAGGGGAGAGTTTGTTCTGGGAAGGTGACCCAGATTTACCTAGGGGTCGTTCCTCTTTTGGTCGTTCCCCGGACACATTTGATATTGTTGGGAACTTACGGTTATTGCCTCAGTTTAATGAAAAGGACCCTGAGACATTCTTTTCGTTGTTTGAGCGTGTTGCTGACGCTACGAGTTGGCCTGATTCTGACCGCACTTTAATGTTGCAGTGTGTGCTGACTGGTAAAGCGCAGGAAGCATATTCAGCTCTTAGTGTACACGACAGTGCCAGTTATGATAAGGTTAAAACGGCTGTTTTACAGATTTATGAATTGGTCCCTGAGGCTTACCGCCAACGATTTAGAACTGGTTCCTGAGGCTTACCGCCAACGATTTAGAACTGGTTCCTGAGGCTTACCGCCAACGATTTAGAACTGGTTCCTGAGGCTTACCGCCAATGATTTAGAACTGGTCCCTGAGGCTTACCGCCAACGATTTAGAACTGGTTCCTGAGGCTTACCGCCAACGATTTAGAACTGGTTCCTGAGGCTTACCGCCAACGATTTAGAACTGGTTCCTGAGGCTTACCGCCAATGATTTAGAACTGGTCCCTGAGGCTTACCGCCAACGATTTAGAACTGGTCCCTGAGGCTTACCGCCAGCAATTTAGAACTGGTCTCTGAGGCTTACCGCCAACGATTTAGAACTGGTCCCTGAGACTTACCGCCAACGATTTAGAACTGGTTCCTGAGGCTTACCGCCAACGATTTAGAACTGGTCCCTGAGGCTTACCGCCAGCAATTTAGAACTGGTCTCTGAGGCTTACCGCCAACGATTTAGAATTGGTTCCTGAGGCTTACCGCCAACGATTTAGAACTGGTCCCTGAGGCTTACCGCCAACAATTTAGAACTGGTCTCTGAGGCTTACCGCCAACGATTTAGAACTGGTCCCTGAGGCTTACCGCCAGCAATTTAGAACTGGTCTCTGAGGCTTACCGCCAACGATTTAGAATTGGTTCCTGAGGCTTACCGCCAACGATTTAGAACTGGTCCCTGAGGCTTACCGCCAACAATTTAGAACTGGTCTCTGAGGCTTACCGCCAACGATTTAGAACTGGTCTCTGAGGCTTACCGCCAACGATTTAGAACTGGTTCCTGAGGCTTACCGCCAACGATTTAGAACTGGTTCCTGAGGCTTACCGCCAACGATTTAGAACTGGTTCCTGAGGCTTACCGCCAACGATTTAGAACTGGTTCCTGAGGCTTACCGCCAACGATTTAGAACTGGTTCCTGAGGCTTACCGCCAACGATTTAGAACTGGTCTCTGAGGCTTACCGCCAACGATTTAGAACTGGTCTCTGAGGCTTACCGCCAACGATTTAGAACTGGTCCCTGAGGCTTACCGCCAGCAATTTAGAACTGGTCTCTGAGGCTTACCGCCAGCAATTTAGAACTGGTCTCTGAGGCTTACCGCCAACGATTTAGAACTGGTTCCTGAGGCTTACCGCCAACGATTTAGAACTGGTTCCTGAGGCTTACCGCCAACAATTTAGAACTGGTTCCTGAGGCTTACCGCCAACAATTTAGAACTTTAAAAAGGGATGATAAACAGACTCGTGTTGAGTTTGTGCGAGAATTATCTTCACAGTTTAATCGCTGGTGTCCGTCTCTGCAGTTGTGACTTTCCAAGGGCTGTGTGATCTGATTATGTTAGAGCAATTTAAGGACACAATCCCTGATCGTATTGCCACATATATATTAACGAACAAAAAGTAAAGACTGTCGCTGAAGCTGCGGTTTTGGCGGAAGAGTATGTGTTGACTCACAAGTGTCTTTGCAGAGCCAGTATTCGGAATGAGTGGGGGCGTTCAGATAGATTTGGGCCTCGCTCGCCGAGATACTTTGGTTCAAGGGCAGAGTTCTATTCAATTAGGGTTGAGCCTGACTCCCGTGGTAAAGCTGACTTTGGTCAAGAGTGTTACTACTGTCAAGGTTCAGGTCATTGGAAAAAACGAATGTCCGGTTGAAAGGGCAAAGGGTAAATTCAGTACGTGTGCTTACGCTAAATCGAAGCCTACCGTGTTAGCTGCACCTGTTCCACATCAGTTCACTCATGACTCATTGCCTCAGGCCCAGGAGCATGTGAAAGTCCATATTGATCAACACTATTTACTTTTCATTGCGGAGGTTTTTGTGTCTATGTTAGGAAGTAAGGACCTAGTGCCAGTAAAGATCTTGAGAGACACAGGTGCCTCTGAATCATTTGTGTTCAAGTCTGTTACCCTTTTCTGCTGAGACTGATTCATGGAATAGCATTCTAATTAGGGGAATAGGTTTGAACACTCTGTCAGTTCCATTGCATAAACTGATGTTGGATTGTGAACTGGTGAAAGGTGGGGTTGTTGTGGGGGTGCGTCCTTCGTTGCCTATTGAGGGTATTGACGTTATCCTTGGGAATAACTTGGCTGGTGAGCGTGTATGGCCTGTCATATTTCCATCTCTAGTGGTTTCCACTAAGCCGTCATTTGTTGGGATTCCTGATGAGTGTACAGAGTTTCCCAGAGGTGTTCTCTCCGTCTGCAGTGACACATTCTATGAGCCATGGCGAACTGGTCACTGCGCCGACTAATGATAATAATACAAAAAAGTATGTCACTGCTTTCCCTGTTATCCCGTTATCTGTAACCCGCTCAGATCTAATCAATGTTCAACGGCATAACCCCACATTAGAAGAGTTGCGTGACCAAATTGTGCCTGTAGAAACAGTTGGGAGATGTCGCCCATTGCTATTTTCTCCAAGAGGATGTCCTGATGAGACAGTGGGTCTCTCATGGTAGTTGTTTTCTGGGGGAGACAATTAGTCAGGTTGTTGTACCAGTTAAGCTTCGTGAGCTGGTGTTGGCAACTTCTCACAACAACATTGCTGGACATATTGGGGTGATGAAAACCTACTGTCACGATTTACTAGGAGTGGTGGGTGGAATCAGGCGCAGAGAGCAGGGTTCAGTAGATTGTCAATTTATTCTCCGGCGCACAAAAACGGTCACGCGCATACAATTGACCAGCCCAAACACAGGACTAAAATAGTCCGGAGAATACATACACGAAAACCACCATAAACAGAGTAACTAAAAACAATCCCGCAAAAAACAAGGGCGGGACAACCTACTATATATAAGGACGCTAATTAAACTAAAATCCACACAGGTGAAACTAATGAAACAAAACCAACAGACAAGCGAAAAAGGGATCGGTCGTGGCTAGTAGGACGGTGACGACTGCCGAGCCCCGACCGAACAGGCAGGGGAGCCAAATTCGGCTCAGTAGATTGTCAATTTATTCTCCGGCGCACAAAAACGGTCACGCGCATACAATTGACCAGCCCAAACACAGGACTAAAATAGTCCGGAGAATACATACACGAAAACCACCATAAACAGAGTAACTAAAAACAATCCCGCAAAAAACAAGGGCGGGACAACCTACTATATATAAGGACGCTAATTAAACTAAAATCCACACAGGTGAAACTAATGAAACAAAACCAACAGACAAGCGAAAAAGGGATCGGTCGTGGCTAGTAGGACGGTGACGACTGCCGAGCACCGACCGAACAGGCAGGGGAGCCAAATTATGCGGAAGTCGTGACACCTACAATCGCATATTAAGACATTTCTTTTGGCCTAGATTAAAGAGGGATGTTTCTGATTTTTTTTCTAAACTTGTCACACCTGTCAATTAACTGGTAAACGTAATCAAGCTATTAAGACGGTACGATTGTTTCTGTTTCTAGATCTGTGCATGAGGAGGAAGATGTTCCTGGTCATGACGATTGCATACCGCATGGTAGATTGAAAAATTCAGAGACACTGGATGTAGAAAGTGTTCTCACACACCTACCTGTTGATGGGCGGAAAGAGGTGGTGGTTCTGATTTGGAGATTTCCAGGTTTGTTTTCTGATACCCCTACACGTACAAACTTAATATAACATGATATTGACATTGGAGATGCTGACCCCATTCGTCAGCGGTTCTATAAAGTTTCTTCAGAGAAACTACGTTGTCTGGATGCTGAGGTCAGGTACATGGTGGAGAGTAAGATAGCAGAGCCTTTCTCCAGTTGGGCTTCTCCCTGTATCTTGGACAGTAAACTGAATGGAACAAACCGATTTTGTACGGACTACCGTAAGGTAAACAGTGTCACAAAGCCAGATTAATTTCTTCTTCCTCGGGTGGAGGACTGCGTTGATCAAGTCGGTGCAGCTAAGTTTGTGAGCAAATTTGACCTGTTAAAGGGCTATTGGCAGGTGCCACTGACGACTAGGGCACTTGGTCTGTACTCGTATTCGGTTATGAGTTTCGGTCTGTGTAATGCACCTGACACTTTTCTGTGAATTATGAACAGGGTTGTCGCAGGTCTGACCGGGTGCGCTGTTTATCTGGAGGATGTAGTGATATATGCAGATACTTGGGAAGTGACTATGAATCGTTGGGAAGTGACTATGAATCGTTGGGAAGTGACTATGAATCGTTGGGAGTTGTAAATATTAAGAAGGACACTGAGATGTTCTTTTCGTTGGAGTTTGTAGCTGATGTGGTCTCTTGTGCCCTGTTCCTGAATGTTTACGTGACTGACCATTGTTTGGTGTTGTCATGCTCTATCTTTCCTGCCTGTTCCCTCCTGGTCTTGTGTTCTTCTTTCCTCTTAAACATTGCTTCCTGTACACAAAGGTTGCTGAGGTCTGGGGAGGAGGAGGTTGGCTGGGGCAAGTGGAAGTGTGAACACGTAACCCCTCAAATTTGGGGACGCAGGGGCCGTGTCAATTTGGGGATGCAGGGGCCGTGTCAATTTGGGGATGCAGGGGCCGTGTCAATTTGGGGACGCAGGGGCCGGTATGTTATTCCGGGGTCCTTGTTGGTCCCCAGTTTTATGTGGGGATGTGACGACCCTCCCACTCTGTCTGCCATATTCTCTCTTTGTTCTTGTTTCCTTATTAGGATGCTAGTGGGCAGAGTTGGGAGGGTCGTCAGCTACATGGGAAACACCTGGGTTCGCTGTGTCAGGATAAATACACCACTTCCCCATTCATGGAGGAGACTCTCTCCATGCAGACACCTTTACAGATTTTGTTGTGTATCTTGGTGGCCTTTTAGTTGTTTGCTTTGGCACCTTTTCAACACCCAGCATTATCACATTCATGCATGCAAAACACTCACTTACACTACTGATTACTGATTACACACACCATTGTATATTGTACTTAGTTTACTTTATTTAATAAATATATATTTTGTTACTCCTTATCTCCACGTTGTCTCCCTTTTCTTACGGGCTTTGAGCCGGTTCGTGACAGATGTGATTGAGAAAAACAAACATATTAATAATATTAATAAAACACAGTTCTAGTCCTCCTCAGTGCAAGTTGCTGAATCAATAAGGGGATAGGTTTGGAATTCAGTTATGACCTAGCGGGAAGGTGACTCTTCTCCCTCAGGAAGGCTTTTACCAGAAGTTTGCATATAGCTGGTGACAGTTAAAACAGCTCTGTGGTCAAGGCAAACAGAGAGACCTGTTGAAGCATGTGATAATGGTGTACAGATTTGCCTCACAACTACAGTCGTTAACTGAGAGCCAGATGTTATCTTTTTTTGTTTCAAGTGAGAAGTAGACATTGGTCTGAAGCCGAAAAATAAACAACATTTTAGTAATTTAGCAGATGCTCTTATCCAAAGTGATTTACAGGAGCAATTAGGATTGGTTAAGAGCCTTGCTCAAGGGCACATTGACTGATTTCACCTAGTCAGTTCAGGGATTCAAACAACCAACCTTTATGGTTACTGGCCCAACCTCTTAACCGCTAGGCTACTACCCAGCCCAAATTCACATGAGTACCACTAAGCCTATTCCACCCATGTTCTACCAAGATTTTCCAGCACACAGCTTTGACCTGCTACAGTAGCTATGTTGGTATTGTACTTCAAACTGTAGGCGGGTTGCTTAGGATTCAAACCTCAGAGCCTAATTCATACTCGTAGAGGAGATGCTTCCACAATGTGATTTGTACCACATACAAGGTCAAGTATTGGATCCTTCACACACCACAGTGAGACATTATCCCATTACGCTACCTAAGCAAGCTTGGCTTTTATACTTACAAGACCATCTGGCTTGATTTAGCTGTTTTGTCTTGTAGTAATGTGGAGCCTGTATTTCCTTAAACCTATATTAGAGCAATACATGTAATTGAAAAATAATAATCATAACATACTATTTTAGTCAGTAGGTGCCCAACATAGCAACAAATGGTGGTGTTGGACACAGTAGCTCAGATAGATGGAGTCTGTCTTCATTCTTGATTTCTGTAAGTGTTAGCTTACCTGTGTAATATTGACATAAGCTCAGAACCACTTGTGGTGTATTTCAAATATGGTCCTGTTTTATCAAACACTGTACTGATCAGTGGACAGTTCATTACCTCTTAAAATAATATGTAGCTTAAAGTTATGTCTGTACTTGTACACATTTACAATAGGCCTACATCGAAAAATACATAGTCAAATGACATACCCATATACAACATTTGAATAGCAACATTTGACCTTATCTGCAGGCCCCGGACTGGGGACCCTCTCTGCAGGCCCCGGACTGGCCCATGGGGCAGGCACAGGACTCACCAGGCTGGGGAGACCTACTGGAGGCCTGGTTCTTGGAGCAGGCACAGGACTCACCAGGCTAGGGAGACATACTGGAGACCTGGTTCTTGGAGCAGGCACAGGACTCACCAGGCTGGGGAGACATACTGGAGGCCTGGTTCTTGGAGCAGGCACAGGACTCACCAGGCTGGGGACACATACTGGAGGCCTGGTTCTGGGAGCAGGCACAGGTCGAACCGGGCTGTGGGGGAGCACTGGAGATCTGGTGCTTAAAGCTGGCACCACTCATCCTGGCTGAATGCCCACTTTGGCCTGGCACGTGCGGAGCGCAGGCACAGGACGCACTGGGTGTGACAACACACCGGAGACACAGTGAGTCGAGCCGGCACAGGATACCCTGGGCCGAAGAGGCGCACAGGAGACCAGGAGCGCTGTGCTGGCACAATCCGTCCTGGCTGAATGCCCACTCTAGCATGACACATGCGCGGAGAGCTGGCTCAGAGTGCACCGGGCTGTGAACGCGCACTGGAGACACCTTGCGCTTCACCGCATAACACGGTGCCTGACCAGTGCCACGCTCCCTACCGTGAGCACGGGGAGTTAGCTCCGCCAACCTCCCTGTGTCCCCCCCCCCTAATTATTATTTTTTGGAGTGGCCTCCCGGTCTTCCTTGCCAGCCGTGACCCTGTGTAACGCTGGGCCCCTTTACTAGCTGCTTCCGCTTCCTCGCTGCTTCCAACTGCTTCCAAGGCAGGCGATCCTTTCCAGCCAGGATATCCTACCACATCCAGGATCCCTTTCCTTCCAGAATGTCTTCCCATGTCCACTCTGTCTGCTCCTCCCGGCCATGCCGCTTGGTCCGTTTGTGGTGGGTTGTTCTGTCACGAGCGTCGTCTTGAAAATGATCGGACCAAGGTGCCGTGTGGTAAGCGTACATTTTTCTTTATTTTTTAAATGTTGCCAACAAAACAATAAACAACAATAATGAACATGAAGCTCCATAAGGCTATGCATGCATTAAACAAAGACAACAACCCACAAATGAGAAAAGGAAAAAAGGCTGCCTAAGTATGATTCCCAATCAGAGACAACGATAGATAGCTGTCCCTGATTGAGAATTATACCCGGCCAAAAACAAAGAACCAGAAAGCATAGACTTTCCCACCCGAGTCACACCCTGACCAAACAAACATAGAGAATAAAAGGATCTCTATGGTCAGGGCGTGACAGGTACAAAAGTATCTATATCCACAGTAAAACAAGGCCACTCAGCAAGGAAGAATCCACTGCTTCAAAACCGCTATAAAAAGCCTGACTACGGTTTGTAACTGCACATGGGGACCAAGATTGTACTTTTTGGAGAAATGTCCTCTGGTCTGATGAAACTGTGAAGCACGGGGGTGGCAGCATCATGTTGTGGGGGTGCCTTGCTGCAGGAGGGACTGGTGCACTTCACAAAATAGATGGCATCATGTGGAAGCAAATTATGTGGATATATTGAAGCAGCATTTCAAGACATCAGTTAAAACTTGGTTGCAAATGTGTCCTCCAATGGACAATGACCCCAAGCATACTTCCCAAGTTGTGGACAAATGGCCTAAGGACAACAAAGTTAAGGTATTGGAGTGGCCATCACAAAGCCCTGACCTCAATCCTATAGAACATTTGTGGGCAGAAATGAAAAAGCATGTGCGAGCAAGGAGGCCTACAAACCTGTTACACCAGCTCTGTCAGGAGGAATGGGCCAAAATTCACCCAACTTATTGTGGGAAGCTTGTGGAAGGCTACCCGAAACATTTGACCCAAGTTAAACTAATTCAAGGCAATGCTACCAAATACTAATTGAGTGTATGTAAACTTCTGACCCACTGGGAATGTGATGAAAGAAACACAAGCTGAAATAAATCATTATCTCTAATATTATTCTGACATTTCACATTCTTAAAATAAAGTGGTGATCCTAACTGACCTAAAACAGGGAATTTTTACTTGGATTAAATGTCAGGAATTGTGGAAAAAATGATTTTAAATGAATTTGGCTAAGGTGTATGTATACTTCCGACTTCAACTGTAGATGTATTCTATTGTGTTATTTTTTATATTTTTTTATTATTTATTTTTTTTACCCCTTTTTCTCCCCAATTTCATGGTATCCAATTGTTGTAGTAGCTACTATCTTGTCTCATCGCTACAACTCCCGTACGGGCTTGGGATAGACGAAGGTTGAAAGTCATGCGTCCTCCGATACACAACCCAACCAGCCGTACTGCTTCTTAACACAGCATGCATCCAACCCGGAAGCCAGCCGCACCAATGTGTCGGAGAGTACACCGTGCACCTGGCAACCTTGGTTAGCGCGCACTGCGCCCGGCCCGCCACGGGTGTCGCTGGTGCACGATGAGACAAGGACATCCCTACCGACCAAGCCCTCCCTAACCCGGACGACGCTAGGCCAATTGTGCGTCGCCCCACGGACTTCCCGGTCGTGGCCGGTTACGACAACTCTCTCTCCCTCAGGAATGATTTACCAGCCGTTTGCATAGAGCTGGTGAAAGTTACAACAGCCCTGTGGTCAAGGCAAACAGAGAGAGACCTGTTGAAGCATGTGATATAGGAGTACACATTTGTCTCACAACTACAGTAATTAACTGTCCATATCAGATCCAAATGTTACATATACAGTGCAAATCTACACTGAGTGTACAAAATATTAGGAACACGTTCTTAATTCATGTGCTTAATTGGAGTGTTCGGATGACTCCCTCCCTTATTTACCTCATTATCTGCTCTGGGCTCTATCTCTCTGCGGAGAAGGGTTTTGTTGTACCAGATCATCACCACCACAGTCATTACCGTTAACTGTTTCACACTATTGATGGATTTTTTTATTTTACCTTTATTTAACAAGGCAAGTCAGTTAAGAACAAATTCTTATTTACAGTGACGGCCTACACCGGCCAAAACCGGATGACACTGGGACAATTGCGCTCCGCCCTATGGGACTCCCAATCACGGCCGGTTGTGATCCAGCCTGGATACGTACCAGGGTGTAGTGACGCCTCAAGCACTGAGATGCAGTGCCTTAGACTGCTGTGCCACTCGGGAGCCCATAAATGTGAGTTATACCATATCAACATATCTATGGCATGGTCTTGATGCATGAGAATAATAGATACCCACACATTGTATAAAAATTCAAACGGATGCTCTAGATGCAAAAAAATATAAAATACTGCCAACTGCTGTAGGAACAGACATGCTCAAAAATATCCCCTCAGGACAGATCTCTGTGTCCTCCTCTTCCCCTAATCCTGTCTACCCCCCCTTGTGCTTTAAACACTGTGGCCTGTGGCCATCCTGACAGGTGAGGAGTCTGGGGTGTCACTAAGATGTCATTTTGGATCTGTGGCTACTCCACTGCCAGAGGAGATGAGATGAACAGTGTGGTCTTTGTGTGTCTGGGACAAAGCTGGTCCTGTGAGAGAAGAGAGCCAGGGGAAGGCAGGGCCACGGGAGATATTACACTGACGGCAGGACTTTGAGGAAGGGCACCATCTGAACACCACAACAGCCCCTGTCCTGCTACTACTGACAACCACAGTGTCATCCCCTGAACAGCTGATCTCACAACCCAGAACCAAATCTCACGTGCATTCAGTGATGATTTTAGCATGTAAATCTTGGTGGGGCAAAAACAATTATTGGTGGGGATGCATGCCAGCAAAGCCACTACACTACACAACACTAAACAATACATTAATTGCACTATACGGTGAAAAACGGTCCCACAAACTGTTAGGGCCTACATAAAGTTGTGCCAACAGCAGAGTCCCAACACCTTACCACTGCTACAACTGGTTATCAGCGGAGCCTTGTCTGGCAGCGAAACAGCTCATTCAGCCTCATTTACTGTCTTTTTAAATAAATGTCGTTTCTACTGACAATTGAGATGTACAAACTATTGCATAAGGGGATGACAAGCGGATAAGAGGCAATCCATAATTTCGATTAAGACATTAATGAGCAAGCTAGGACAGACGTAGTCAATATAACTATTTGTTCAGCACTTTTGAAATGTACAGAGACAGAATTCAGAACATGGGCCGTTTTTTAGTGTCCTCCATGTACACCAAGTCAGAACCCTAGGATAAATAAAGGGGGCATATAAGCAGACAATGAAAGTTCTTACAATATTCAATGATTACATTTCTCTAAAACAGGTTATAGGCTACAAGTGTACCACCAAGTTAGAACAGAAGGTAAAATTATGAGGGGAAAATTGACCAAAATATTAGGGTGAGGTACATGGGCTACAAAGACAACATACACTTAGTATTACTTTCTTAGCTAAAGTACACAAATCTCACCTGGCATATTACATAATTTATTCAGCAGCATACAAGACAATTTTGGACTCACCTTGTTGTGCTGTGCACACTTGAACAGTGCGGCGGTCCTTCATGGGCAAATTTTGTCATCAAAGTCTGTCATTCTCTGGATTTATGGTGCTTTCAAGACACCTGGGAATTCAGAAAAGGGTCAAATCATGATGAGGTCGTAGCTCTAGAAAGAGGCCCCAGTTCCCGACTTACAATTCCGAGTTGGATGACCATTCAAAACGTACTTTTCCCAGTCAGAGTTAGTTTTTTTCCCCGAGTTCCTAGGTGTCTTGAACTTTCCCATCGGAGCTAACAGTTATTTAGAGCGCGGCAGATATTCATGCTGGATTGAAAGCAAGGTCAATGTTGAATGTTTATAATTTTAAGCTTGGAAAATAGACCCTTTTACCCATACTTGGGACCACACAGCAGTGGTGGAAAAAGTACTCTATTGTCATACTTGAGTAGAAGTAAAGATACCTTAATAGAAAATGACTCAAGAAAAAGTGAAAGTCACCCAGTAAAATTGTACTTGAGTAAATGTCTAAAAGTATTTGGTTTTAAATATACTTAAGTACCAAAGTAAATGGAATTGCTCAAATAAAAGTATAAATAATTTCAAATTCCTTATATTAAGCAAACCAGACGGCACAATTACATTTTTTATTTGTATTTACAGATAGCCAGGGGCACACTCCAACACTCAGACATAATTTGCAAACAAAGCATTTGTATTTAGTGAGTGCACCAGATCAGAGGCAGTAGTTATGACCAGGGATTTTCTCTTCATAAATGCATGAATTTGTATGGAGTAAAAAGTACATTATTTTCTTTAGGAATGTAGTGAAGTAAATGTAAAAGTTGCCAAAAATATAAATAGTAAAGTAAAGTACAGATACCCCAAAAAACTACTTAAGTAATATGTTAAAGTATTTTGTTGACATGATCATTCCAATCAAAGGTACTGTAGATATAACGTGATTTGATGTAATTTCATCTGTGGCCAATGACCATGAGCCTTCTTAGATGGGCACTTCTAATGTAACTCTATGGCAGCACCTAGGGGCTTGAATTTTCGAGGTCTACCCTTAGATTTGGTGGTAACGTTGTGTCTCCATGAGTGACAGAACACTGAGCCAATCACTGCGCAACTAGAGAACATTATCCAATCATGGCGCAACTAGAGAACATTACCTACACCTACGCTCCATATTTTTCACTGGCTGCCCCACCACAGAAAAGCACTGAGCTTGTCACGGATCAGCTTAGTCCCCGTCATTTTCATGACATACTTTATTTTGGGTGGCGAAATAAAAAAAACTATTACGTATTCCTGCGCCTGTCTCCTATCATTATACAGCGTGACATAGCTCGGCTGAAACACCTGCATTTTTGATTTTACTCATGAAAGAAAAAAAGAGACCATGTTTTTTTGGTGCTTTATTAACTCGATTATTATAATATTTTGTTTTAAATTGTTTGCAAGCTGATATGTGACACGTATTAATGCCAAAATAAATGCAAAACAGGCAACCCCCCAAAATATGTTTTGTAAATGAGTTAGTAGAGGGTGGTTAAGAGAAAGAGCTTGATGTGTCAGTATTCCTGTGTTACCTACTAATGTGTTAATACTGTGCTAATACTGAGTTACTCTGACTATCCCCTGTTTGAGCAATCAGGGGAGGAGGTCTGCAGGTGTTTGCCCAGCCTGTTGACACAGCTGCTTCTTCTGTCAAGTACTGCACAGTCAGACTGTCATGGGAAGGCTACACGCAAGTAGCTAGAAATAGAACTAATGCATGGCCCACAATTGCATAAATGAACCCCTTGAACTTCTTCTGTCACTCATGGAGGAAAACAGTGGCTTTGTCAAGAGTTAAACGGAAGAGAAACTGAGATCAGAGAAACAGATTTTCCCCGATTCAGTTTAAGACCACAAGACCATCTATTTTTGGTCATGATGTATGGCAGTGTTTCCCAACTTCGGTCCTACAGTACACTCAACAGTACATATTTGTGTTGTGGTCCCAGACTAGCACACCTGATTCTACTTGTCAACTGATCATCAAGCTTTTGACAAGTTGAAGCAGGTGTTTTTGTCCAGGGCTACAAAACAAATGTGTGCTGTTGGGGGAACTGGAGGACTGGAGATGGGAAACACTGATGTATGGAGTACACTACTGTCACTAGTGTGAGTGTTTCCCCTCTAAAGTGGGACAAGGACATTGCAGAGCGGCCACCAGGTTGAGGAATGTGAAACAGTTGTCCAGCGGCTGCCAGACAGGCCCATTGTGTGGCCCACAGTCACAGGGCTGCAAACAAAGGTATAAGCACAACTAAAGCTCTTTATCCCCTGTAGCTTTTAGGCAATCCATGCCAACACTGTTCATGTGAAATGTAATATGCGTAACATGCATATATTTTGTATTTTTTTGAAGTCCTAGTCTAACTTTTTGGTGTGTCTGACCCTTCAACGGATGAACTCAGATGAATTCATAGATACAATTTTGATCTCTGTGTCCAGTATGAAGAAAGATAGAGGTAGTTTTGCAAGCCAATGCTAACAACAGTAGCTGTAGCGCAAAGACCAGTTCATTGGACTCTGAGGAAGTAGATAAAGGGCTTAAAATCTCTAAATATCCCTTTAATTTTATCTGAGGGCCCTAAGAAAATACCTGCCTGAGGAAAACTGAGGTTCCATGGTATCCAAGGGCACAGGTGTGGAGTGAAACACTATCCAGACAAGGGGGGGCAGACAGCTTTCTTCAGATGCACACGGGACAGTAGTGTGTGAGAAAGAGGACGATTCTCTCTCTTCTTTCTTACGAGGTGAGAGAGTGATTGTCCTATGGTTATTTTGCATAAACTTCCCACAAGCTTCTATCTCAAGGCCATCAGACTGTTCAATAGCCATCACTAGCCGGCTACCACCCGGTTACTCAACCCTGCACCTTAGAGGCTGCTGCCCTATATACAGTGGGGAGAACAAGTATTTGATACACTGCCGATTTGCAGGTTTTCCTACTTACAAAGCATGTAGAGGTCCGTAATTTTTATCATAGGTACACTTCAGCTGTGAGAGACGGAATCTAAAACAAACATCCTGAAAATCACATTGTATGATTTTTAAGTAATTCATTTGCATTGTATTGCATGACATAAGTATTTGATCACCTACCAACCAGTAAGAATTCCGGCTCTCACAGACCTGTTAGTTTTTCTTTAAGAAGCACTCCTGTTCTCCACTCATCACCTGTATTAACTGCACCTGTTTGAACTCATTACCTGTATAAAAGACACCTGTCCACACACTCAATCAAACAGACTCCAACCTCTCCACAATGGCCAAGACCAGAGAGCTGTGTAAGGACATCAGGGGTAAAATTGTAGACCTGCACAAGGATTGGATGGGCTACAGGACAATACGCAAGCAGCTTGGTGAAAAGGCAACAACTGTTGGCGCAATTATTAGAAAATGGAAGAAGTTCAAGATGACTGTCAATCACCCTCGGTCTGGGTCTCCATGCAAGATCTCACCTCGTGGGGCATCAATGATCATGAGGAAGGTGAGGGATCAGCTCAGAACTACACGGCAGGACCTGGTCAATGACCTGAAGAGAGCTGGGACCACAGTCTCAAAGAAAACCATTAGTAACACACTACGCCGCGCATGTTCAGGCCCATCTGAAGTTTGCCAATTACCATCTGAATGATCCAGAGGAGGAATGGGAGAAGGTCATGTGGTCTGTTGAGACAAAAATAGAGCTTTTTGGTCTAAACTCCACTTGCCGTGTTTGGAGGAAGAAGAAGGATGAGTACAACCCCAAGAACACCATCACAACCGTGAAGCATGGAGGTGGAAACATCATTCTTTGGGGATGCTTTTCTGCAAAGGGGACAGGACGACTGCACCGTATTGAGGGGAGGATGGATGGGGCCATGTATCGCTAGATCTTAACCAACAAGGGTTTTTGTCTTCCTCCTCTGATGAGGAGTAAGAGTAATCGGACCAATTTGCAGAGTGGTAATTGTCCATTTTAATAAGGCCAACTGAACACTACAACATACAAAATAACAAAGTGAAACAAATGAAACCGTCCCGTGTGGTACAAACACTAACACGGAAAATAATCACCCACGAAACACAATAGAAAACTGGCTACCTAAATATGGTTCTCAATCAGGGATAACGATAGACAGCTGCCTCTGATTGAGAACCATACCAGGCCAAACACAGAAATAGCAAATCATAGAAAAATTAACATAGACAACCCACCCAACTCACGCCCTGATCATACTAAAACAAAGCCATAACAAAAGAACTAAGGTCAGAACGTGACAGTACCTCCCCCCCCCCCAAAGGTGCGGACTCCGGCCGCATACCCTGAACCTATAGGGGAGGGTCTGGGTGGGTGTCTGTCCGCAGTGGTAGCACTGGCACGGGACGTGGACCCCACTCCAACATAGTCTTTCTCCGCCTTTTAACCCGCCTCCGTGGCCTCTTTAATGCGGCGACCCTCGCCGCCGATCTCGGACTGAGGACCCTAGAAATGGGTCCCGAATGGACGGGAGAATCCGGCAGCACCGGACAGGCGGGAGACTCCGGCTGCTCTGGAGTGAAAGGTGATTCCGGCAGCTCCGGAGTGACGGGCGATTCCGGCAGCGCCAGACAGGCGGGAGACTCCGGCTGCTCTGGAGTGAAAGGTGATTCCGGCAGCTCCGGAGTGACGGGCGATTCCGGCAGTGCCAGACAGGCGGGAGACTCCGGCAACTCCGGAGTGAAGGGCGATTCCGGCAGCGCCGGAGTAATGGACGGCTCTGGCAGCTCCTGACTGACAGGCGACTCTAGCAGCTCCTGACTGACCGGCGGCTCTGGCAGCTCCTGACTGACCAGCGGCTCTGGCAGCTGACTGACCGGCGGCTCTGGCAGCTCCTGACTGACCGGCGGCTCTGGCAGCTGACTGACCGGCGGCTCTGGCAGCTCCTGACTGACCGGCGGCTCTGGCAGCTCCTGACTGACCGGCGGCTCTGGCAGCTCAGGACAGACGGGCGACTCTGACAGCTCAGGACAGACGGGAGACTCTGGCATCTCAGGACAGACGGGAGACTCTGGCAGCTCAGGACAGACGGGAGACTCTGGCAGCTCAGGACAGACAGGAGACTCTGGCAGCCATGCGGGGACACCATGCGTAGGGCTGGTGCCATGTACCCCGGCCTGAGGAGACGCACTGGAGACCAGATGCACTGAGCCGGCTTCATGGCACCTGGCTCGATGCCCAACCTAGCCCGGCCGATTCGAGGCGCTGCTATGTACCGCAACGGGCTATGCCTGTGCACCGGGGACACCGTGCGCCTCACGGCATAACACTGTGCCTGCCCGGTCCTTCTCTCTCCACGGTAAGCACGGGGAGTTGGCTCAGGTCTCCTACCTCACTTTCTTGTGCCCCCCCAAGAAATGTTTGGGGCTGCTTCTCGGGCTTCCAGCCGCGCTGCCGTGCTGCTTCCTCATACCGCCGCCTCTCAGCTTTCACTGCCTCCAGCTCTGCCTTGGGGCAGCGATATTCCCCAGCCTGTGCCCAGGGTCCTTTGCCGTCCAGGATCTCCTCCCATGTCCAGGAGTCCTGAAATCGCGGCTGCTGCTGCCCATTACCACGCTGCTTGGTCCTTTGGTGGTGGGTGATTCTGTAAGGGTTTTTGTCCTCCTCTGATGATGATGAGTAAGAGAGATCGGACCAAAGTGAAACAAACGAAACAGTTCCGTGTGGTACAAACACTAACACGGAAAATAATCACCCATGAAACACAAAAGAAAACTGGCTACCTAAATATGGTTCTTGTTCAGGGACAACGATAGACAGCTGCCTCTGATTGAGAACCATACCAGGCCAAACACAGAAATAGCAAATCATAGAAAAACTAACATAGACAACCCACCGAACTCACACCCTGACCATACTAAAACAAAGACATAACAAAAGAACTAAGGTCAGCACGTGACACCTCCTTCCCTCAGTAAGAGCATTAAAGATGGGTCGTGGCTGGGTCTTCCAGCATGACAACGACCCGAAACACACAGCCAGGGCAACTAAGGAATGTCTCCGTACGAAGCATCTCAAGGTTCTGGAGTGGCCTAGCCAGTCTCCAGATCTGAACCCAATATAAAATTTTTGGAGGGAGCTGAAAGTCCATAATGCCCAGCGACAGCCCCGAAACCTGATGGATCTGGATGGAGGAGTGGGCCAAAATCCCTGCTGCAGTGTGTGCAAACCTGGTCACTTTAATAATGGAACACTTGTCACTTTAATCCTGTTTACTTACATACTGATTTACTCATTTCATATGTATTCTATTCTACTGTATTTTAGTCAATGTCACTTTGGCATTGCTCATCCTAATATTTAGTATATATTTCTTAATTCCATTATTTTACTTCTAGATTTGTGTGTATTGTTGTGAATTGTTAGATATTACTGCACTGTTGGAGCTAAGAACACAAGCATTTCGCTACACCCACAATAACATCTGTTAAATATATGTATGTGACCAATAAAATTTGATTTGATTTTGATTTATTTATTTACTATTGGAACAGTGCAGGATAGTTACTTGGTTTTGCAACATTCTCAGCTTATGTAAGATGCTTGACAAAAAAAAATATTTTCTTGGTATTTCATTACTTTAACGTAGCGTTTCCTAACAGTTCAAACATGGTTACATTTAATTTCAATTTTGGTAATGTTCTAGAACGTTCTCCAACTGGGTTGACATTGGGAATTTTCTCAACTAGTTTAAGGAACGTTAAGAAACAACGTTCTCCTGTGGGAATATAACGTTTCCTACAGGTTTCCTCGTGGTTCTCTTTAAAGTCATGTTCAAAAATTGTTTAGAGAACTTTAAGAAAACCTTTTATAAAAACCAGAAGAAAACTTTAAACTTTCTATGAATGTTATGTTTTATGGGTCAGGAAACATATGGCTTCGTTCCCACAAGGACCTGCGGGATTCTTCGGAGGCAAGGGGGAACCCGTGGATGAGCACGTGTGGCCGGGAACAGTCCTCCTCTCCCTGCTGCATTCCCGTAACCACCCATTGAGCCTTATGGTCAGGGTTATGAGGGAGTCGAGGTCCATGGGCAGCTACCGGGCTGCAAACTTATCTTTAATTCCCTATTATAATCCGTGAAGGAAGGTGTAAAACAGGGACTCCGGGTTCCTGACACTCTCGGCGGTCAACATGCAAAAATCTACTGTGTACAAAAATCTACTGTGTACGGAAGCCTTGACGCAGCCGAAGTAGCTTCCGAGGCACCTCTCTCCCAGACACCGGAGAATCAAACACCTTCCTTAGCTCCTCCATGATATTCTCCAGACTAAGGCAAACGGTGGATTGTTGCTCCCACACGGCCATAACCCAGGCTTTCTCCCTCCCGGACATCAGCGTTATAAGATATGCTATCTTCGAATGATCCGAAGGAAACGAAGAGGGCTGTAGCTCGAAGATGAGGGAGCACTGGGAGAGAAATGCCCAGCAGGTTCGAGGATCCCCAGCATAGCGCTCCAGAGGAGGTAAGCGGGTTCTCGGGAAGCCGGAGTAGGGTGGGGAAAAGCACCTCTGGTAGCGGGGTTACAGGGAGTCTGGAAGGTTACTGTTATGGCTTGCTGACTAGTATATAGCCAGTGGAATTGTTCCAACAATGTATGGAAGACATGGTCATGGCTTTCCGCGAAGGTATGGAGTCCCTCCCCAAGGTTATGAAGTAACTCCTCGTTTATAACAAAGGGGAAGGCAAAGGGCAGGTCGAGGGCAGGCAGGTTCGTAATCCAAGGCAGAGTCGATCAGGGACCGAACAGCGGGCAGGCTCAGGGTCAGGTCAGGCAGAAAGGTCGGAACCGGGAAGACTAGAAAACAAGAACTAGAGAACTGGAGAAACAGGAAACATGCTAGTAAGACCTGACAAAACAAGACAAACTGTCAAGAGACAAACAGAAAACTCAGTTGTAAAAACACAGGGGATAATGGGTAAAAAATAGGAGACACCTTGTGGGGGGTGGAAACAAGTACAAGATAGGTGAAACAGATCAGGGTGTGACAGCTCATGAAACATGGGTCCAACACTTTACATGTTGCATTCATATTTTTGTTCAGTATATATAGCTACTGATTTTCTTTGAATTGCCAATTTCTCGCTTTCTCATTTCACTCTTTTTGCAACCCCTCTCTCTTTTTATCTTCTGCTTCTTTACTTCTCTTCTATCTTTTCCTCGTTTTCTTTACTGCTCTTTCTCTCTCAATTCAATATCAATGTAAGGGGCTTTACTGGCATGGGAAACATATGTTTACATTGCCAAAGCAAGTGAAGTGGATCATAAACAAAAGTGAAATAAACAACAAACAATTAACAGTAAACATTACACTCACAAAAGTTCCAAAATAATAAAGACATTTCAAATGTCAAATTATGTCTATATAGTGTTGTAATCATGTGCAAATAGTTCAAATACAAAAGAGAAAATAAATAAACATAAATATGCATTTACAATTTACTATGTTTTTTTGTATTTCACCCAATAGATATGGGAGTTAATCAAAATTGGAAATGTTTTCAAATTCTTTGTGGATGTGTGTAATCTCAGGGAAATATGTGTCTCTAATATGGTCCTAAAATTGGCAAAAGGTTAGGAAGTGCAGCTCAGTTTCCACCTCATTTTGTGGGCAGTGTGCATATAGTCTGTCTTCTCTTGAGAGCCAGGTCTGTCTTTGGCTGCCTTTCTCTGTACATAGTCAACAATTTCCTTAATTTTGGGTCAGTCACAGTGGTCAGGTATTCTGACACTGTGTACTCTCTGTTTAGGACCAAATAGCATCCAAGCTTGCTCTGTTTTTTTGATAATTCTTTCCAATGTGTCAAGTAATTTTTCTTTTCTCATGATTTGGTTGGGTCTAATTATGTTGCTGTCCTGGGGCTCTGTGGGGTCTGTTTGTGTTTGTGAACCGAGCCTCAGGACCAGTTTGCTTAAGGGCTTTTCTCCAGGTTCATTTCTCTGTAGGTGATGGCTTTGTTATGGAAGGTTTGGGAATCGCTTCCTTTTAAGTGGTTGTAGAATTTAGCATCTCTTTTCTGGATTCTGATCATTAGCGGGTATCAGCCTAATTCTGCTCTACATGCATTATTTGGTGTTTTGCATTGTACACAGAGGATATTTTTGCAGAATTCTGTCTGCAGAGTCTCAATTTGATGTTTGTCCCATTTTGTGAATTATTGGTTGGTGAGCAGACCACAGACCTCACAACCATAAAGGGCAATGGGTTATATAACTGATTCAAGTATTTTTAGTCTGATCCTAATTTGGAACACCATTATTACACTTACAATTTACTGTCAGGGCCCAGGTCTGACAGAATCTGTGCAGAAGATCTAGGTGCGGCTGTAGGCCCTCAATAGTTGGGGACAAAAGCACCAGATCAGCAAACTTTTGTGACTTCAATAGTAGGGCCGGATGCTGCAGACTGTTCTAGTGCCCTCACCAACGGCTTAAGCTGCATCCCTGTCTCACCCCACGGCCCCGTGGAAAGAAATTTGTTTTTTGCCCATTTTAACCGCACACCTGTTGTTTGTGTACATGGATTTTATAACGTCATATGCTTTTACCCCAACACCATTTTCCAACAAGATTTAACTTCCTGGATGTCTTGAGATACTGCTTCAATATATCCACATAATTTTGCTTCCTCATGATGCCATCTATTTTGTGAAGTGCACCAGTCCCTCCTGCAGCAAAGCACCCCCACAACATGATGCTGCCACCCAAGTGCTTCACGGTTGGGATGGTATTCCTCAGCTTGAAAGCCTCCCCCTTTTTCCTCCAAACATAACAATGGTCATTATGGCCAAACAGTTCTATTTTTTGTTTCATCAGACCAGAGAACATTTCTCCAAAAAGTACGATCTTTGTCCCCATGTGCAGTTGCAAACCTTAGTCTGGCTTTTTTTATGGCGGATTTGGAGCAGTGGCTTCTTCCTTGCTGAGTGGCCTTTCAGGTTATGTCGATATGGGACTCGTTTTACTGTGGATATAGATACCTTTGTACCTGTTTCCTCCAGCATCTTCACAAGCTCCTTTGCTGTTGTTCTGGGATTGATTTGCACTTTTCACACCAAAGTACGTTCATCTCCAGGAGACAGAATGCGCCTCCTTCCTGAGTGGTATGATGGCTGCGTGGTCCCATGGTGTTTATACTTGCGTACTATTGTTTGTACAGATGAAAGTGGTACCTTCAGGTGTTTGGAAATTGCTCCCAAGGATGAACTAGACTTGTGGAGGTCTACTATTTTTGTTCTCAGGTCTTGGCTGATTTCTTTTGATTTTCCCATTTTTGTCAAGCAGAGGCATTGAGTTTGAAGGTAGGCATTGAAATACATCCACAGGTGTACACCTCCAATTGAATCAAATGATGTCAATTAGCCTATCAGAAGCTTCTAAAGCTATGACATGATTTTGTGGAATTTCCAAGCTGTTTAAAGGCACAGTCAACTTAGTTTATGTAAACTTCTGACCCACTAGAATTGTGATACAGGGAATTATAAGTGAAATAATCTGCCTGTTAACAATTGTTGGAAAAATGACTTGTGTCATGCACAAAGTAGATGTCGTAACCGACTTAGACTATAGTTTAACAAGAACTTTGTGGAGTGGTTGAACATAAGTGTATATAAACTTCCGACTTCAACTGTAGGTAGCACAGATGAAGACATTTTTCTCTGCTGAGATTTCTTTATTAATTTATAGCCAGACGTAAAATGTTCCTGTTTTGACTAATTTAATAGAGCGGGTTAGGTATGCTCTATACCAAATTAGCACATCCCCTGAGTCTCTTCCCTGTTTCACACCTGGTAGTTTGGTAGATGGGCCTACCAGCTCTTTGTAACTTAGAGGGCAACCAGTGGGTCTGACTCATTTATACCATGTTTCTTGTAGGATGACAATGTCTGTATTTCAAAATTTTTAATGAAGTCTAGGATCCTGATCTTTAGCCCAAAGGCAGATGACCTCAGACCTTGTATATTCCAGGATGAGATAGTAAAAGCTTTGTATTCTATGGTGTCTAGTGTTTTTTTGGTGTGGTTTATGCCCAAACCATCACAGTAGGTGTGAGCAGAGCATATTGAGCATCTGATACATACCTCTTAGATCGCAGGATGGGGCTTGGGCAGGTGTAATAGTGGGGGGTTGGGCCTGTTGCTCTGCTCACGGCCTGGGCATATTGTAGTGGACATTTCCTGTATTACCAAATCACAAGAGAGCAAACCACACACAAGACAGAGTTATCATAAAGTCCATCGTTAATTATGAGCTCCATCACAACCCTGTGACTCTCAGAACAATTCAGTGTCTATAAATGAATTCCCTGAGAGTGTCAACATAATGGCAACTGAGATCCTTTATAGCAAAGATCCACCCCCCTAGTCAACATGACAAATAACAGATCTTAAGAACATTATACAAAGAAAGATATTACTTGAGAGAGCAGTATCCCATCGCCAGACAGTATATAGCTATAAATTATTGTTCAGTTTGGTCTCCTAAACAAAGCTCTTCTCTCATTCTTGGTACAAAATAGTACCAAGACATTACCTCATCCAATGGTATACTGTATATCAAATACACTCCCTCCTGGACAAGATCACAGAGAGACAGTGACTGGCACACAGACATTGTGGAGCCAAGAGATAATTGGTTCCCCCTCAAACATCCCTTCACGTGGTTTAAAATATACGTTTACACATGACACATTCACAGGTAAGACTAAACAGACCTCTCGCCTCTCTGGTAACTTTCCCACATAAGCATGCTATAAAATGAATAAAACATCTTATTTATAAATGTTACCTAAAGAATTCTGATTCTGCCACGACAATATGTCCTGCTGTCATGTTGAGGTCCTTGCCGCAGGGGCGGGATGGGGTGGGCAGAAGGGGCATAGGTCTGATATGGGGGGGGGGGCTATATAGGGGTTTACTTGAGGTGGTCTTAGCTGGTTGGAGTGTGGCTGGTGATGCTGTGTTCTGGGTGTTGGTCCTCTTGGCATGGGTTCTCTCGGTGCAGGTCCTTTGGGAGGGGATCTTGCAGTTCTGGGAGGATGTCTTGCTGGTCTGGGCGGGGTGTCCGTTGCTCTGTTGCCCTTGTGTGAGGTGCTGGGGCTATGCTTGAGAGTGACGTCCTTCAGGGTCCTGGTAAAAGTTGGGATTAGTGCCTTGTAGAGGTGGACCTGGTCATCAAGGCTGTTCCAAGTCCAGGGTGGAGTGGTGGGCCAGGTAGACATTAGGTTTTGAGGCACAGTCTCGCGGAATGCTTGCATTCACCCACTGTATGTTGGCAGGGTGAAAGTATTTTTGTGGTAGCAGGGTGGAGATAACCAAATGTAGGGGAAAGTGAAAGATGCTTTTTCAATCACTCCCTTGATTGTTCTGGCCACCCTTTCCTGTTGGCCCTCAGGTCATTTGTGCCCATGTGAATTATGATGTGGCTGGAGGACCCTAGTCTTTCCTCTGACAACAGCTCCAGGGCATGACTAGTGTTTGGGCACCAGAGTTTATCCACTTTGTGTTTGAGGAAAGGTTTATCATCTTGAATGTATTTGCCAATTGAGTCAATGAGGAGCACAATCTCTGGCATTTGTGTGTCCTCAGTGGATGTGTGCAGTGTTGTCGGGGGAGCTGACAGGGGGGCTGTAAGGTAGGGGTGTGGTGCGTTAGGTTGGTTTGTCCTGCTCTCTCTGTCTCTCTCTATTCAATTCAAGGGCTTTATTGGCATGAGAAACATATGTTAACATTGCCAAAGCAAGTGAAATAGATAATAAACTAAAGTGAAATAAACAAAAATGTACAGTAAACATTACACACATAAGTTCTAAAATAATAAAGACATTTCAAATGTCATATTATGTCTATATACAGTGTTGTAACAATGTGCAAATGGTTAAAGTACAAACAAAATAAATAAACATAAATATGGGTTGCATATACAATGGTGTTCTCTCTCTCTGTTTCTCATTATTTCTCTCTCTCTGTCCCTATTTACCTCTCTACCTCTCCCTTCCGCTTTAGTAGTTTAGCCTGTGTAGAGAAATAACATAACTTAACGCATGTCTTTAGACTGGCTATACAGTGACAGAGATTCCTGTTAGTGTAAATATTGACTTCCATGATTCACAGTCACACACAGAGGTAGGCTAGTAGCCTAATGTCAATAGACCTTGTGGACCCCAGGAAGAGTCACTGCTGCTTCAGCAGCAGCTAAAGGGGATCCAAATAAAATACAAAAAACCTCTGGACGAAAGGTATAATTGTACTGTGTATGTTTGCCAACCATTGTAATACAGTCAAAGGAAAATGTGTTTTTTCAAGGTGTGAGTAGTTGCAAGGAACTGAAACATGGAAAGGACCAGCATTAATATGTTAAAATCGTTGTTGGCATACTGTAGAACAGAGGAAACTAGTTGGTGTGCTGCTAAAAACATAGAGCATTATATATAACTAAAACAAAAAGTAATTTTACAAAGCTGAGCCATAGAGCTCCAGTATAGTATGGTAGACTCTTCCTCATGCACTAATGACAGAATCTGACAGGGTAGATGCATGGCTCGACAACTCTCTAAGCAGGTAGTGCTTGGCAACAGGACAGTCCATTGGGATATACTCACACGCTTCTTGCAACCTTCGTTTGATATAGTAGTGATGAAGCAGGGCTCTCTCTTTGTTGAAAGTAGACATGTATTGATGTAAAGCCAGCAGGACACAAAATTAATCTACCATCTGTATTCCAAATCTCCCCAGGAAAATATCAGTTGAAATATGTATTGTTTATAAATGTACCTCCATGCTGTACATTCATTTTCTCAGTAATTCTTTGCAAAATCATTGAGACAGTAGCTACCCAGCTAGGACATTTGGCTCCTTGGAAGTTGTGGAAACGTAAGGTCTTGGTTTCACATTGGTTCTGGGAACAAAGCCATACTTTCCTGACCTGTAAAACGGAATGTTTTTCAAACATTCTGATAACGGAAGTTGTCTTGCCCTGACCTTAGAGCTTTTTATGTCTCTATTATGGTTTGGTCAGGGTGTGATTTGGGTGGGCATTCTATGTTCCTTTTTCTATGTTTTTGTATTTATTTGTTTTGGCCAGGTATGGTTCTCAATCAGGGACAGCTGTCTATCATTGTCTCTGATTGGGAACCATACTTAGGTAGCTTTTTCCCACAGGGTTTTTGTGGGTAGCTAATTTCTGTTTAGTGTTTTGCACCTTTCAGGACTGTTTCGGGTATGCTCTTGTTTATTTGTGTTATAGTGTTCAGTTTTAATAAAACAAGCATGAAGACTAACCACGCTGCGCTTTGGTCCTGATGATTCCTCTTCTTCAGACGACGAAGACCGTTACAGAAGTGAAGATTAAGCCTGATCTGGGAACGTTTACTTTTAGGTGGCAGGGAGGTTTTGAGAACGTTTTATTCTGGTTCTTTTCAAGTTTTCCAGGGAGGTTGTATTAATGTTCTGAGAGTAGAAATGATGGAGGTTGGAGGTTTTTAAATAACTTCCTTAAAACTTTCACTAAATCTTTAAATAACACTGGTAGCTTATTTTGGGTTAACATTTGTTTTACTCCATGCACAGATAAGACACATGGAAATTAATTTTCTTATGAATTAATCATGCAAAATATTTTTTTGCATTGTGACACAACAGTGAGATTCTAACCTAAACTCAGCAAAAAAAGAAACGTCCTCTCACTGTCAACTGCATTTATTTTCAGAAAACGTAATGTGTAAATATTTCTATGAACATAACAAGATTCAACAACTAAGACAAACTGAACAAGTTCTACAGACATGTGACTAACAGAAATTCAATTATGTGTCCCTGAACAAAAGGGGGTCAAAATCAAAAGTAACAGTCAGTATCTGGTGTGGCCACCAGCTGCATTAAGAACTGCAGTGCATTTCCTCATGGACTGCACCAGATTTGCCAGTTGTTGTTGTGAGATGTTACCTCACTCTTTGACCATGGCACCTGCAAGTTCCCAGACATTTCTGGGGGGAATGGCTCTAGCCCTCACCGCCTGATCCAACAGGTCCCAGACGTGCTCAATGGGATTGAGATCCGGGTTCTTCGCTGACCATGGCAGAACACTATCATTTCTGTTTCGCAGGAAATCACGCACAGAACGAGCAGTATGGCTGGTGGCATTGTCATAGTGGAGGGTCATGTCAGGATGAGCCTGCAGGAAGGGTACCACATGAGGGAGGAGGACGTCTTCCCTGTAACGCACAGCATTGTGATTGCCTGCAATGACAACAAGCTCAGTCCGATGATGCTGTGATACGCAGCCCCACTTTTGCCAGTCCTGTCTGGTCCAGCGACGGTGGGTTTGTGCGATGTTGTTCCCAGTGATGTCTGGTGAGGACCTGCCTTACAACAGACCTACAAGCCCTCAGTCCAGCCTCTTTCAGCCTATTGCAGACAGTTTGAGCACTGATGGAGGGATTGTGTGTTCCTGGTGTTGTCAGGATTTTTACAATACAATCAGTTGGTTAAGTGACTGTTTCTCACTCCGGAGACCCAGGTTCGTAACCGGGTCCTGACAGGTGTAACTAGGGCAGTTGTTGTTGCCATCCTGTACCTGTCCTGCAGGTGTGATGTTTGGATGTACCGATCCTGGGCAGGTGTTGTGCCACGTGGTCTGCTACTGCGAGGTCGATCAGCTGTCTGAGCTGTCTTAGGCGTCTCACAGTTTGGACATTGCAATTTATTGCCCTGGACACATCTGCAGTCCTCATGCCTCCTTGCATAAGGCACGTTCACGCACATGAGCAGGGACCCTGGTCTTCTTTCTTTTGGTGTTTTTCAGAGTCAGTAGAAAGGCCTCTTTAGTGTCCTAAGTTTTCATAACTGTGACCTTAATTGCCTACCGTCTGTAAGCTATTAGTGTCTTAACGACCGTTCCACAGGTGCATGTTCATTAATTGTTTATGGTTCATTGAACAAGCATGGGAAACAGTGTTTAAACCCTTTACAATGAAGATCTGTGAAGGTATTTGGATTTTTTTATCTTCGGTTCTCTATCCATGGAATTAATCCACTGCACCCTGGGATGGAGCTAGCATGTCATGTTTTTTTATGTATACAAAGATGATTCAAACGGACCCCATTTTAAAGGAAATAAACTTTCTTGTGTTTTTTTTAATGGAAATTTTTCTTAAAGTTCTCGGAACAATTTGAGAACATGACTTTAAATAGACCCATGAAGAAACATGTCGAAAACGTTATGCTGAAGTACTGAAATTCCCACAGTTAAAGTTATCTGAAGTGTTTGAGAACATTCCCAATGTCAAACCAGTTGGAAAAGTTTCCTAGAACATTACCAACATTGAAAACATGTAACCATGTTCGAACTTTTCGGAAACATTCTGTTAATTAGGGATACACAATATATCTGTGAACATATCGGCATCGGTATCTGCCCAATGTCTAGTTTAATGCCGATGTTAAAAACCGATGTCAAAGCTGCCGTGCATACCTATTTAATGACACCACGTAAAATCATTGCTAAATTGCCACATAACATCATTGATAAATTGTAATTACTTCGCCACTATTGGCCTATTTATTGCCTTACTTCATTTGCACTCATTGTATACAAATTGTTCTCTTGTGTTATTGACTGTACGTTTGTTTATCCCATGTGTAACTGTTGTTTTTGTCGCAATGCTTTGCTTTATCTTGGTCAGGTCGCAGGTGTAAATGAGAACTTGTTCTCAACTGGCCTACCTGGTTAAATAAAGGTGAAATAAATAAAATAGTTCGACCGCAACTTCTGGGGTAGCTAGCTTTAGCTTGGTACCTAGCTAGCACCAATACAACCAGCCTGAAAACAATGACCAGTAGAAACTGCAGTCATTTTCATTATTCTTAGCAATGATTTAGGAATCCTTGTAAGTATTAGCTGGTTGCCACTTGTTGTTCGCCTATTGAAACTGAACTTCAGTTAATGAAAGTCTAGTGAGGCTCAACCGGACCGGGTTATGTTCTGAAGCTAGCCACAATAAGGATTAGGCACAATAGTGGAATTTGCAGTTTGCCTTCAAAAATAAATGTGTCATTGACTGTGATCCAAATGTGATGCAAATGAATACAAATAGAAGAATGCCATACTTTTATTTTGAAGGCTAACCGATTAGTCCACTATTGTGGCAAATCCTTATTGTGGCTAGCTTCACATTAGATGATTTTTAGATGATGAAACCTGGATATATATAGTACAGCTCCTGAAACAGATCATGTAGTTTTGATATGTTTTTGGGGAAGACATTTTTTTTTATGACCAGCACTGTAGGTGCGCGAGACAACTTTACCAGCTTCATAGGATACATATTGATGAATGGTTGTGACATGAAATACGAGTGATAGTGTAATCAATATGTAATAACTACGTAAAAAATGTATGAACGCGTTAAATTATTATGTGACGTGCAGTCATATTCAGATCCTGATTGGTCAACAAGCTTATTTGGTATGTCAAATAGTGTTATTTGACACGTATCTGTTTTGACACGCAAAGGCGCAAACGCGTTCCGTAGAAATCCTGTCTGAGAATGAAACGACTGAAGAAATTATCAAGGAAACAGCACAGCAAGTATGTGAAAGAAAACGTAAGTCAGCTAAAAACAAATTGTTATTTACAATGACGGCCTACCCCGGCCAAACCCGGACGAAGCTGGGCCAATTGTGCACTGCCCTATGGGACTCCCAATCACGGCCGGATGTGATAGAGCCTGGATTCAAACCAGGGACTGTAGTGATGCCTCTTGCACTGAAATGCAGTGCCTTAGACCGCTGCATCAGGGCGTGTGTGTGTTAACTATTTAACTGTACTAGAATGCTTAAAAGGCCGCAAAAATGTTAAATATCTGTATAATTTTTGGGGGGGCAAGGAAAATATCAGATATCTGTATTGGCCAAAAATGTCATATCGGTTGGTGCATTGCTACTGTTAATGATTTTTGGGGTATTTCATTACAATTTGGGGGGGGGGGGGCAAGTTCCTTAAATGTAAATGTACTGAGAATGTCACAAAGCCAAGCAATTACCCAGCAACCATTCCTAGAAAGTTGTGGGCAGGTTGTATCCAAAATAACCATAGAACAAACACACTCTCACCAAGCTCTAAGAAACATGTGGTATTCAGAACGTTATGTGCTAGCCCAATTGGGCAGATTTACATGCAATGTTCAAAAATTTGCATAAAAACAATATGCACATTTTCCCAGCAGAGATATGTTGACATCAAATTGACTTGTTGTGGATAAAAGCCTGTGCGTGATGACGAAGCGCACATAACCATTCCCATATACCGAATAGAAAATGGTTTTCCAATGTTTTTTCAATTCTACTGATGGTTTTGTCACAAATAAAATTGCGTTATATAGCAAATGTACTCACTGTGGTCTTGGCATGTGCGCTATAACCAACTGCTCACATTGTGCGTGTCTAGCCTACATGATGAGTTATTATGGACAAATTTGCATACCATTCCAAGAGATCCACAGGTGATGCAATCTATTGCACTCCACACTGCCTTTTCCCAAATGGACAAAAGGAACACCTATGTGAGAATGCTGTTCATTGAATACAGTTCAGTGTTCAACACCATTGTGCCCTCCAAACTCATCACTAAGCTAAGGACCATGGGTCTAAACACCTCCCTCTGCAACTGGATAATGGACTTCTTTAAAGGCCACCCCTAGGTGGTGAGAGAAGGCACCAACACATCTGCCATGCTGACACGGGGCCCCTCAGGTGTGCGTGCTTAGTCCCCTCATGTACTCCCTGTTCACCCACGACTGTGTGACCGCGCACGACTCTAACACTATCATTAAGTTTGCAGTTGACACAACGGTGGTAGGCCTGATTACAGACAGCGAGGCAGCCTACAGGGAGGACTTCGGAGACCTGGCAGTGTGGTGCCAGGACAACCTCTCCCTCAACGTTAGCAAGACAAAGTATCTGATCGTGGACTACAGGAAATGGAGAGCCGAGCACGCCCGTATCCACATCAAAAAGTTCTACAGCTGCACCATTGAGAGCATCTTGACTGGCTTCAACACCGCTTGGTATGGCAACTGTTTGGTGTTCGACAGCAAGGCGCTACAGAGGGTAGTGTGTATGGCCAAGTACATCACTGGGGCCGAGCTCCATGCCACCCAGGACCTCTATACCAGGCGGTGTCAGAGGAAGGCCCTAAAAATTGTCAAAGACTCCAGCCACCCAAGTCATACACTGTAGGTCTGGAACCAATAGGAACCTGAACAGCTTCTACCTCCAAGCTATAAGACTGCTAAAGAGTTAGTTAAATAGTTGTCGACAGCATTTGGAAAGTTTACCAAAAAATGTGCTGTTTCCATCAGGCCTGTCATGACATTTTGTTATGTACTTCACTTGCATAAAAAGGTTGGAAGGTGGGACGTTTCAACTGAAGGCCAAATCCATAGATATTATCCACTGACATCTTGTGGACATAAACTGACAATGCAGTCATGAACACCCTATGGTTTCTTTCAGCCAATCAGCAACGTTGTTTACAATCACTGACAGGGTCAGAGTTAATTCGTTCCAACATGGAGAAATTTCACGGCTTGCATGCGAGCTAGCTAAGTCAATTAACAACATTGAGAAAGACCTTGGTGGATTGTACTCTACATTGGAAATGAAGTGTACCGTAATATAGATAAGATATCGGGAAAGAATATGTTTCGTTTAAGAGTAAATATTATGGGATCGTCGTCTTCACAAAAGGTTGGTAGTAGCTCATTTCAGCTGTTAAACGCCACTAGCCAGCTACAGCCTTCTATTTGTAAATAAAAACAAATACTTGTTCGCCAGCATGATGATAAAGTGATTATTCAGAGCTAGTTTGTATTCAAAGTATTGTTTGTCTGTATGGGGTAAATCAATACGTAACTATTGGGATTCCTTTAGCGAACTACTAGCTCTCGTTCACCAAAGTTTACACAGTACATGTTGTACAGTACATTGGGCTAGTTAGCTACCTAGCTAGCTAGATATTTGCATAATTAATCAAACCAGCGAGGTTTTCATCCAATTGGCGACAGATTTTCATTGGAATATTCTAGAATCAGCGCATTTCCCCTACCAGAGATGTTTCCAATAAATTACTTTTTACAATAATCGGCTGTGCGTGTTGACGTAGTACACATAAATAACTTGATGTTAAATTCCCATGTGCGTAATAAAAATATAATTTAAATGAGTTTCCATCACATTTTCAACACATTTTTTGCGTTATATAGCTAATGTGTCCACTCTGGATTTGGCAGGTGCGCTCTAGCCAACAGCTAGCAGATACAGTGCGGGTGAAGCCTACTAATGTTACATGATGAGATTATCATGGACAGAAGAGCGAGATTATTTTTATTTGTCAAACAGCAGCCAGGCATCGATCACAATGTCAACAGAATAAGACTTTCGATATTTATTGGAAAGGAGCAAAAAGCTCATCACCGTGCACTTTCACCACCCTGTGAAGTTCATAACTTTAAACTGTAGCCTAACAAACCTCATGCTCTCCGGCGTTGTAAAGTAGTGAGAGTAACACGCACCATATCACGTTTACTTATTATATAAATATTTGCACATAAAGGCGTTTCCCCCGCCATTTCTCGCATTATTCATTTTACAGACACAAAAAGATCCCACCTTGTCTAGCGTATTTTGTTTTGTCGACATTTGGAAAATTTATCAACAAGTTTGCTGTTTCTATCTGGCCTGTCATGATTACATTTTTTTTAAATCGGATATATATGCTACTTTACTCGCATAAAAAGGTTGGATCGAAACCTGGTTACTGATAACAGTTATTGGTGACGTTATACAGTCTGAAACAAAGGGTGACCTACTGACCTCAAACAAGGTTCAGATTGTCCACGGACTACCCTTCTATATTGCACACCCTTTAGTTTGTCCCTTTTCATCTCACATGACTTTACGTTAATTTGCCTGCTCTGCCCCCCTGAAAGACAGTGTCACTCACACACCTATTCACTTCAGCCTTCTCCCTGGGGCCTTCCTGACCTCTAGGCAGGCCCCCATTGACCTGGTGACCTCTGACTCCTGGCCTCTAGGCCTGCACTCCCTGCCCGCCTGCCTGCCTTCTCCCTGGGCCTGAGAGTGTGTAGCTTTCTCCCTGGAACTACAGACCTCCAGGTCTCCACACCTACTCTCCCTACCGGTCAACACCCCTCTCCCTTGGCCTTAGAGTATAGCTTACTCCCTGGATTTACTAAGACGTCTATAGTCCTACTGTCAAGAACCATGTGCACCTGGTAACCCGTAACAGGCTCTGTGTTCCTGTAACAGGCTCTGTGTTCCTGGTGACCCGCCAGCTTTTTTTCTGCTCAAAGACTAAGTCCCCACTCCAACCTCCATGGCCTGAGTGCTGCCCCCAGCCCCTGAGTCCGGCCACTCCGGCTTGGACTCGGGGTGCCCACCGCCTTGATGGAGGCCTCCTTGTGCACCTGGTAACCTGAAACAAGCTCTGTGCACCTTGTGACCCGTCCGCTTTTATCCGCTCAGAGACTAAGTCACCAACCCAACCTCAGTGCTGCCCCTGAGTTTGGTCGCCTCTGCTCAGACTCTGAATTCCCCCCGCCTTGGGGGAGGTCTACACGTTCACCTGATGACCTTTTGACTTCCACAGAAAGTCCCAACCTGACTCACAGTCCCACCAGAGGACGTGCCTGGGACTGTTGGGCAACCACCACCTAGCCCCCTACCTTTCCAGATCCCAATGTCTTATGCATTCTACCCCCCTGCCTGGGCTCTCTCACACTCTTTGTCTGGCCCCTGGCCTTTCTCCGTGCACCTGGTAACCCGTAAGTAAATATGGAGGATGGTGAATCAGGAGATTGGCAGGAACTCACCCGGCCGCACCCCAACCCCGTCTCAAACTGCTTTACTCACCTGCCAAAAGAGGCAAGCTATCCCGGGCCAACTCAAGATCCGTGGCTCTACGGTATCGTTACGTTTAGGGGGATTCTGATTTAGAGGCGTTCAGTCATAATCCCACAGATGATAGCTTCGCACCGTTTCCTCCTCAGCCAAGCAAATACACCAAATGTCTGAACCTACGGTTCCTCTCGTACTGAGCAGGATTACTATTGCAACAACACATCATCAGTAGGGTAAAACTAACCTGTCTCACGACCGTCTAAACCCAGCTCACGTTCCCTATTAGTGGGTGAACAATCCAACGCTTGGTGAATTCTGTCCTCCCTAAACTCGCTTTAGGACACCTGTGTTACCTTTTGACAGGTGTACCACCCCAGTCAACCTCCCCACTTGCCACTGTCCCCACAGCGGGTCGCACCCGGGGCTCGCCTCCCTCCCTTAACGGGTAAGTGAAATGGGTAAGTGAAGTGGTATTTCACCGGCGGCCAAGGCCTCCCACTTATTCTACACCTCTCATGTCTCTTCACAGTGCCAGACTAGAGTCAAGCTCAACAGGGTCTTCTTTCCCCACTGATTCTGTCAATCCCGTTCCCTTGGCTATGGTTTTGCTAGATAGTAGGTAGGTACAGTGGGAATCTCGTTTATCCATTCATGCGCATCACTAATTAGATGGCGAGGTATTTGGCTACCTCAAGACTCTTAATTATGTCCCGCCGTTTACCACCGCTTCATTGATATTCCTTACTTTGACATGAGGGGGTCACAGTCACCCCACGGGTGATTTGAGTGCGACCGCGACATGTGGATACGCTCCTTTGAATTTCATCAAGTTAACATTCATTGATCCGTGCCCAGTGGGAACCTAGGCTTCTTCCGTCCGTTTTATGGTTCCGCAGCAAATTAATGGGCGTGGATGGTACTACCCACATCAGATGTAGGCCTCCCTCCCCAGACATGCTGGGGATACCTCTCCCCACTTCGTAGGGCATGAGCCAGATCCATGCAATGACCTGTCACTGCGGGGCCAATGGGTTTAGTGTCAGCCTCAAGTCTAGTGAGCGTAGAGGAGACGTCTCCACCTACAATGAGCCAATCCTTATCCTGAAGTTATGGATCTTTTTTTGCCAACTTTCCTTACCTACATTGTTATAACATGCCAGAGGCTGTTCAGCTTGGAGACCTGCTGCGGATATGGGTACGGCCCAGCGTGAGATATACACCCTCTCCCCCGGATTTTCAAGGGCCAGAGAGAGCTCACTGGACGCCGCCGAAACCACAACTCTTTCCAAGGCTTGGGCCCCTTTCTCTGGGCGAACCCATTTCAGGGCACACTGCACTCCGCAATGAAAAGACAAAATTGACAAACTGAAGGGTGTGCAATATAGAAGGGTAGTCAGCGGACATTCTGAATCTTGTTTGAGATCAGTAGGTCATATGACCAAGGAGCTATTGAAATTTTTTATATTTAAAAGCATTAAAAATTCATGTAAAAACGTGTGAAATGAAAATGGACAAACCTAAGGGCCCACTGAGTGTACATTCTGAACCTTTTTGAAGTCAGGTCACATGACCAATGAGCTATTAAAATTAAGAAATGTAAATAATTTAAAATGGTGTGAGATGTAAATCTACAAAAGAAAGTATTTGCAATGTGTGTCTATGCCGTCAGGTTAGCTAGAACCAGTTTTGACAGTTTTAGGAGTAATGGTTTAAGAACTATTGAAATGTGAACATTTGGATTTGTCACTATGTTGACAGTCCCTAACTGATGTTGGTGGATGTAAGGAAAACTACAGGCAAATATCCGTTGTATATCCAACTTGAAACTGTCTTTACCTCGGTTTTCATAAAAACATGATCGTGTAGCCAGCAGATCCGACCCGCTTGCTTACAGCTGCACTAGGGTTGGATAGGCTTCCTGTGTAAATTAAGTAAATAAAATAACTAGCAGTCATTCAATCTTCTTGGTGTAACAGTTGGGATAATGGGACATTTCAGAGTATGACACATTTCTCATCCATTGATTGAGGTACATTTTCCAAGACATATTGCGCAGGCTAGTGGTGTCTTAATCTACACAGGAAGTCTGTCCAACCCTAGTGCAGGTGTAAGCAAGTGAGTCATCTGCTGGCTATGACATTAGTTAACATGCTTTGTATTTCTACCAGCTGTGTATCCTGTACCTACTACACCTGGGACAGAGAATCCCTCAATGTTTTCAACTGCCATGGGTGAGACCTTACCTCAGACTAGGAACTATCTGTAGTGTCACTGGACCTGATTCAGCCACTCCTTGTAGTATCTCTACCATTGACCGTATTGGACCCGATTCAGCTACTCTGAATACATCAACCAATGACAGTAGCCAACAGACAGCAACAACAGTCAATAGCCCTGAGTCTGGCTCTGGCCCCAGTACCTCTGACTCCCCTCCTGCCAAGGCCAATGGCCCTCCACCGACTCCCACCCACTGCTGTATGAGCGGTTGTCATAACTGTGTATGGATCGAGCACACAGCACAGCTCCTAGCCTACTACCGTAATGGAGGGTTGGGGATAGAAAAGGCCCTGGCTGCTATTGAGGAGAACGTCCCGGATGAGAACCTAAAAGCGTTCCTAAAGATGGAGATCAGGATGATGAAGAAGTCAAGTTTTTAAGTATGGCTTTGTGTGGCAGTGAGTGAGAGGGAATGGGGACATTGAGGGCATTTTTATACTGTATGCACTTTAAAATAACTCCCTCAGATTTGAATACTGGTGTGCATTTTATCGTATCAGTTTGTCAAACTGTCATTTTACTTGTTCAAGGACATTTTAACAAGCTTTTGTCATTATAAAATATTCTTACTTACTATAGATTAGGTATTTTACATGAGTAGCATAAATCATGTATTATCATTTTATGTACAGTTGAAGTCGGAAGTTTACATACACCTTAGCCAAATACATTTAAACTCAGTTTTTCACAATTCCTGACATTTTAATCTTGAGTAAGAATTCCCTGTCTTAGGTCAGTCAGGATCACTACTTAATTTTAAGAATGTGAAATGTCAGAATAATAGTAGAGAGAATGTTTTATTTCTTTCATCACATTCCCAGTGGGTGAGAAGTTTACATACACTCAATTAGTATTTGGTAGCATTGCCTTTAAATTGTTTAACTTGGGACAAATGTTTCGGGTAGCCTTCCACAAGCTTGACACAATAAGTTGGTTGAATTTTGGCCCATTCCTCCTCATAGAGCTTGTGTAACTGAGTCAGGTTTGTAGGCCTCCTTGCTCGCTTTTTCAGTTCTGCCCACAAATGTTCTATGGGGTTGAGGTCAGGGCTTTGTGATGGCCACTCCAATACCTTGAATTTGTTGTCCTTTAAGCCATTTTACCACAACTGTGGAAGTATGCTTGGGGTCATTGTCCATTTGTAAGACCCATTTGCAACCAAGATTTAACTTCCTGATTGATGTGTTGAGATGTTGCTTCAATATATCCACATAAGTTTGCTTCCTCATGATGATGCCATCTATGATGCCGTCTTGATGTTGCTTCAATATATCCAAATAACTTTCCTCCCTGGTGATGCCATCTATTTTGTGAAGTGCACCAGTCCCTCCTGCAGCAAAGCACCCCCCCAAAATGATGCTTCCACCCCCGTGCTTCACGGTTGGGATGGTATTCTTTGGCTTGCAAGCCTCCCCCTTTTTCCTCCAAATAATGGTCATTATGGCCAAACAGTTCTATTTTTTTTCATCAGACCAGAGGACATTTCTCCAAAAAGTACGATCTTTGTCCCCATGTGCAGTTGCAAACCATAGTCTGGCTTTTTTTATGGCAGTTTTGGAGCAGTGGATTCTTCCTTGCTGAGCGGACTTTCAGGTTATGTCGATATGGGACTCGTTTTACTGTGGATATAGATACCTTTGTACCTGTTTCCTCCAGCTTCTTCTCAAGGTCCTTTGCTGTTGTTCTGGGTTTGATTTGCACTTTTCGCACCAAAGTACGTTCATCTCCAGGAGACAGAACGTGTCTCCTTCCTGAGCGGTATGGCGACTGCGTGGTCCCATGGTGTTTATACTTGCGTACTATTGTTTGTACAGATGAACGTGGTACCTTCAGGCGTTTGGAAATTGCTACCAAGGATGAACCAGACTTGTTGAGGTCTACAATTTTTTTTCTGAGGTCTTGGCTGATTTCTTTTGATTTTCCCATGATGTCAAGCAAAGAGGCACTGAGTTTAAAGGTAGGCCTTGAAATACATCCACAGGTACACCTCCAATTGACTCAAATTATGTCAATTAGCCTAGCAGAAGCTTCCAAAGCCATGACATCATTTTCTGGAATTTTCCAAGTTGTTTAAAGGCACAGTCAACTTAGTGTATGTAAACTTCTGACCCACTGGAATTGTGATACAGTGAATTATAAGTGAAATAATCCGTCTGTAAACAATTGTTGGAAAAATGACTCGTGTCATTCACAAAGTAGATGTCCAGACTTCAAATTCAATACACACAATTATAATTGATGGATTAACATTTTGACATGTTTGAGGTATATGGACTGAATATATTTTCATATTGGTTGATGTGTTATTGTATTATCTAAATTATAAGTATGTTGATGATGGACAACATATGTGTGAAATAAATATTGTACTTGTGTGAATGAATGAAGCCTTTGTCATTTTCTTTGACCATTTTAACTCAATTGCCCACTGGAGGTTGCCCTTTTCCAATAATACACTGTTCATCTGTTGAATAGCACATTTTGCCACCTCTATATCCTATACCTGCTACACCTGGTACAGAGGTTCCCTCAATGTTTTCAACTGCAATGGGTGAAACCTTACCTCACACTAGGAACTATCTGTAGTGTCACTACAAGTTTTGTTTCCATGTGAGAATGAATGCACAGGAAAAGGGCATTGTGACATGTAGCATTGGTGAAATAGGCACTTGGGCATTAAACTACAGTGCAGCCAGTAATTTACATTTTTTCCATTAAGTCAGAACCAGTCACGATCACCCTAAAGCACCAAGCTCTTTTTTAATCCCCCCCATAGTAACCCGGATCAAACAAAAGCATGTCCCCTCTCTGCACCCTCGCTACCAGGCTAGCGCTGTCTGCATTCCTAGTAGGACATAGCTGGTAACATCAGGTTCATTGTCACCTAGGAAACCAGGGGCACTCCACACTGCTTGGCAACTAGTGATTGACTGACTACAGCTCCAATGAATGACATCAACACAGGATTCTAGTAACTTGCAGTGTTTTAGGAGATGCCTGGGAGTTTACAAAGCATTTACACTCAAGTCATGATGTGTACTCTGAAGTATCCCCTCATGCTTTTTACCAGTAAGCCAATGGTCCCATGAGTCTCCTCAAGTGCCCCCTGTGGATTGGCCAAGAACCCCCAGGGGTCCTAGTACGCCTGGTTGGGAACCACTGACTTAGGCTATGCCTTGTATAGGTAACATATTGTTTAGCCGCCTGATGTAAAATGAATCTAGTCTATTGTATCTATTTTCCAATAGTGGTATTCACTTCAAAATAGGAATGCATGGAATGCGCTATGGGTGACATGAAACAATATCGCAAGTCTGAACAATAGGCCCACACATTTTTGCCTCTTACGAATATCACACACTGACATGTGCTCCATATCATTAGAGGAGCATAGAAGGTGTTCTACAGTGAAGGTAGCAGAATTAGAAGGGCTCTGGACAATATGAAGCGATCTGAGGGGAAGAACTGTTGATATGCCTCGCGTCTAGTCTGGAGGAATAATTATTGTCCGAGAATTAATATCATAGGCTACTGATCAGAATGTAGTATATGAACTGATCCCTGACAATAGTATTGTTTACAATGATCATGGCCCTCTGCTGTCTCTCCTGTCCTGAGTGATCCTTCACCCTTCATTAACTCCATACAGAGAGAGACTGAAGCACCTTGTGTGTCCTCGTGAGTTATGACCTTAGAGGTGATCAGGCACAGCCAGACCAGACAGACACATCCTCAGGGCAGCAATGACCCCCACCACAGTCTACTCCCCCGATCCCAGCCTCCTCACACACGCACACACCCTTCATCCCGACTAAACCACACAAAACAAGCCCTCATCCCTTCTGCCCCATGCCCCCTACCTACCACACACCCAAAACTAATGTTGGGGACATTGTCAATGTCACTATATTGATATTATTGTTTTTCATTTATTTTTTATTTAATGTCATAGCTTCTACTGTTCTAGTCTATTACTGTTCTGTACTTTGTCATGAATTTGTATGTTTCATGTGGACCCCAGGAAGAGTAGCTGCTGCATATGCAATAGCTAATGGGGATCCTAATAAACTAAACTATATCCCATTAAGTGATAATATGCTGCAGTAGTTGTCTGGTCAAAAGACCATCAAACATAGCTAAATATACACGTTGTAGGCTACGGTGTTGATGCAAGTAGATGGTATTGATGCAGAGTGCTACATGCAATCTGTCTAATTTAAAATGTAATGGTTGTAGATAATGAGCAAGATTGATCACAGATTGGTCAATAACTACTGAGGCGAAATAATCCCTGCCGCACGGGTGGGTTTACCCAATGTAATTAACTAATCAGAAAAACAGAATCCAGACACTATAATCCACAACTACAGTCAGAGTAATTGTTTTTCTGAGTGGGGTGGGTGGGTCGGGGGTGGGGTGGGGGGGTGGGGGGGGTTACATCCGAGAGCAGAAAAGGTGTCTGGAGTGAGGTACTAGTGAGTAATCACAGCTCTGGACGCAATGGTGAGTAGTGCACCAAGAAGACACTCGCCGTAAAGGATTAGCCTATTTTGTGCATCGAGTAATAGATAGGTCAATCTGAGATACTGTTAAGGGATTGAGGGTTTGTTGACACCCTGGGCCAGGGCATCCCAGAGAACCGGGCCCAGCGGATGGATGGAGAGAATGTTGCATAACTGGTGGGAGGGCTGCTCAGTTGGGCTAGGACTGGAAGGTTCCCAGTATATGGAGAATCTTCATTACCATCCAAGTCAATATTGTATTAGTGACATAGTTCATCATCTTTCGTGACAGTCTTATCATTAAAACCGAGTAACTGATTTGGTTCTGGGTGCCACGATTACACCGTTCATCCAATTGATTCATTCACATCTCTATGCAATGTGGTATCCCTTATTATGTCTCTGTATTTAGTTTTAAAGATTTGGAAGGCTGTGAATAAACAACAATTGAAGACCACTTTCGAAAACAAGCTAGAATACAATCAACACTAAATGCATTCAAGTTATTGCTGTCTTTGTGCTCCAACTCCCTCCATCCATCTTCCCTCACCCCCTCTCTTCTGCTCCCCACTCCTTCACAAGTGTCCCCCACCCCCTGGGAGGCGGGACACTCCTAATCTGCAGAGGTGAATATAAGAGGTCCCGCAGCCCCACCTGGCCTTCATAGCAAACCTAGCATAGACCCACACACACATCTACTAGAGAGAGCCGTGCTCAGAGCTCACGTCCACTGGTCTGGCTAGCCTTCACCCAAGAACCCGGTGAGTAGCAATCATTTCCAGTTATTCACATGAACTTTGCTGTCTTATAGGTCTCTCTTTATGTCATGTTGTGGTCTCTCTCTTGTCGTTATGTGTGTTTTGTTTTATATTTTTATTTTGAATCCCAGCCCCCATCCCTGCTGGAGGCTTTTTGGTAGGCCGTCGTTGTAAATAACAATTTGTTCTTAACTGACTTGTCTAGTTAAATAAGATACAAAAATAAAAGTTATAGATATGTAATATTTCAGAAACAATCGTCTAACTTGCAAGGGTAGCCGCTGAGTACACCCATCCATTCAGAAACCTACTCCATGATGACAGACACTTGATGGATTTTGTTACTGTACTGTTCAACATTTTTTGTAGAAAAGAGAAGTGGTAAAGAGTTAAAAAAATTGCAGAATATTCTATTTGAATTATTGAAGTCCTTGTCCTGTGCTGAGACAGTTTTGAGTGGTGGGTCGGAGAAACAAACCAATTTGCGTTAAGTACCTACACCAGGTGTAGGGTCTTAATATGATCACCCTGTTGTTGCAGTTCCTGCTCAGCAGCTAATTCTAACTTGTAGTGTATTCAAGGTTTACAAATACTTCTTACATTTGTAATTTCCACTTCAACATTTCAGACTTGATTTGCCCTAACTAAAAATGTAACCCCTACAAAATGTTCCATTAATTATAATCCACACAATAACTATTATTTTCCTGCTTTGAGAAACTGGTTAAATTAAGATCCTACAGTATATCTGCAGTTTGCAAGCTATGAATATGGCCCGATGTGTTTTCCAGATAATTGGTGCTCATCTGGTTCAAGGATGAATATTACAATTAGACAGAAAGTTCTTGATGTTGGAAATGTGTTTTAGACAGAACAACAATATGACATTGTTTTGTGTATTTATTTTCAGAGAGGTCTGTATAATGCTAGTTACCTAATTGTGGAAAGCAAATTAGGCTGATGTTTTATTTTCTTATTTCATTGTTTTAGGTTTCAATTATCAATGAGCCATTGGACATTAATTTTGATATTGCTTCAACATAGTTAAATTGGTTCCAATATGAAACATTGTAGGTCATGAGCCATGTTGTGTGTTTTTGGAATGTCATTGTAAGAGAGTATAAGATTGAGCAGCTCTTTAGACAGTCTGCCTGCTCAGCATATTCTTTATGTTGTCCTTGTACTAATGAGATTAGCCCAAGTGTGGATGGCTGGCCGCTGGCTTGAAACGAGGAGGGTGGAGATGGTGGGGAGGGGGGTGCTTATTAACTTGAGCTGGGGATTACATGATGAAATTGGGTCATCATTTTGCGTCACTCAACAAGGTAGCCTATCCAAGATAGACATTCAATTACAAGGGCAATATGCATTTAAAACGTAATCCCACTAATATCAGATCAGTAAGGGGATTAGGCATTAGGTTGAGCCCTCAGACAAGGTTGTGAGGGGCTGTTCAGTAAATGAAGTTCCTTATAAAACATGTAATAATGTAGGTATCAAAGCAGATAGCATTGGTGTTCAATATGCTCTGTGTTGTTGAGGATCGTCTTGCCAGTAGCTATCTCCTTTCTTCTTTTCTTTCTTCAAATTTCTTCCATTCTATGCTCCAAATGTTCAATACTGAAGAACAAGCTTTTATTGTCATGAAAATGTGAGCACTAGATCATGTACTGTAGTTTTGATGGAAGGGTCAAAATTGGATAAAATCTGTTTCCCTCATTTCCCCAGTTGAGGAGATCTCATCAAGACGACAACACTTCAGAGGTGGATTGAACACATAACCACCTGCACAAAAAAAAAACCAGCTAACTACTAACCATGAATCTCGAGGTCCCCAAGTTGGAGATCAAGTCTGCCACCCGTGTCACCGGGGGCCCTGCCACGCCACGCAAGGGACCCCCTAAATTCAAGCAGAGACAGACTCGCCAGTTCAAGAGCAAGCCCCCCAAGAAGGGAATCCAGGGGTAAGGCCACATTCATTGGGTTTTCTTAGTTTCAAACAGGCATGAGCTCTGATTATAAATAAATTAACGCTGTCTCCTTTACAGCTTTGGTGATGATATTCCTGGAATGGAGGGTTTAGGCACTGGTAAGTTCATTACAACTGTTCGTCTACTCTACCTGTACCTTCCCTAAAAACTGTAGAAAACCATACTGGGTTTGCTTGGTCTACTGACTGTTACTAAACATAATTTCCTCTACAGACATCACAGTCATCTGCCCCTGGGAGGCCTTCAACCACCTGGAGCTTAGCGAGCTGGCCAAGTATGGTATCATCTAAATCTTTCAGACCTCCACCATCCATCCCACAATCCTCTACTTCCACCTCCATCTACTTACAACCAAAGATTGTGGATACATGAAGATAGTTCACTCAAGCAGTTTACTATTGTAAAAAATATTCAATGTTCCCATCTGTGGAAGTGGGTGTTCCCTCTCTTTCGTGAGCATGCTTTCCCACGTAAGCTCACAGTTTCTCCATAATAACTGGCATGTACACACGAGAAAGGAACAGCTGGCTCTGGTTTAGTTATTGTCTCTAAGCTGGAGAGATGTCTCACTCTGGGGCACCCCCTCCGCAAGGTGGTCTCAATAACTAGACCAGAATGCCGCCACCCCAATCAGCAAAAATGAAGGTGGGATGTGTCGCTTTCTCTACCGTCTCTGTTCAAACCATCCATCTGCCCCCAGCCCTCTCACTGTGTTTGACTGAAACTATCAAAACATATACCAAAGTGAAGAACCCTCCCCACCCTTCCCCCCAAAAAAGGAAAGCGGTACAGAAAATAACCGTCTCCATCTTTAACTGGTTCCTTCTTTTGTTTCTGCAGCTGCCAAAGTTCACATACAACATGTCTGCTCATGATTAGGACTCTGTTCTGGTATCTCTGTCTATCTTTATCAGGTTTGCAGCGATATTCTATCTAGGATTAACCAGCAGCCATTTTCCTTTTCTCTCCTCCCCTATCTCCAAGCGCTTCTCTTCTTCTATCCTCTTTTTTGCTCCTCTTCCTCATGGTACACAACTTTCAATTTACAAAACAAATGCCGTCTCAAAGGTTGAGTAAACAAACAAGTGACATACCCGTGAAATGGGTGGGTTCTCATTTCACGTGCCTCGGCACTTCTTTTATCATCATAGATGAAATCTGTCATCGATGCCGAATATCACACATATAAAATCTGATTCCTGTAGAGATGAGACAGTTGCTTGTCATGGCTGAGCATAATCTGTAGTCTGTCACTGGTACAATGTGGATGAAACAACATCATCCTCCTCCCCCTTTCCTCTCCCTCAGGATCCCCAATCCTTCGCTGGTACACACACGACTTTTAACAGAACAAGGATTCTATCATTCTATCGTCCTGTTTAACTCTGGCATCCTTATTTTACACATTTTGTAAAACAAAGAAGAATTTGTGACTATCTTTATTATGTAACGTATATTTTAACTAAGTATTCTCAGGGATATGAACTTGTTTTATGGCTTGGGAAAAAACAACCCTTCATTTGCAATTTTGGCTCTTGCTGCCTTTACTTTTACCACAAGCAGCATAATAGACATTGAATGGAGATTAATGAGTGTGCAACATTAGTACAACAGATGCAGTTTCCCCCACAAACCTCAGATGTCAAACTCGATTTCTAATTTGATTCTCACCTGATAATCTACCATACTAGGTCACTGTGATTGGGCAGCAGTAGTGATGTCTTGTGTAATCTTGTTTAGGTTACCTTCCCAATGCTCATGTTGACGTCTCTTTGTCACTTTATTTAGCTGGGCATGTCATCTCTATTTCATGAACTTTCTCTATAATTCATTCGTTCCATCCATAATTTCATCTCATTCCACAATTATCATGCTTACCATCATTTTGTTTGCTTGTGTTTCACTGTAGTCTCATATTCGTATTTCTTGAGATCAATGTACACTTATGTATACATTGTGGCCAGTCACATTTTAATAGCATATATAATGTATAGATTTATTTATTTTATTTTTGCATGTTCTCTGTCTTTTACTTTGTCCATCGCATGTTGGCATTGTGGGTGTTGCACACTTATTTTATCATTATGTCATCTTTTCATTATGTCCGTTTTATTTTGTACTTGTCCATTTGTAGTTTGTGTTGTGTAATCATGTAAAGACCATCTTTCCTCATCATTATCTCTCTATCATCTCATCCATCATTCATTGTGTTCTCACCAGATAGCCTAGTGTTTCATCATCATTGTAGTTGATCATTTCATTTAATCTCTAGACAGAACATTGAGCTCCACATTCCTTGGACCAGCCTGCACTGATACTGGCCTACAGAGTGTACATTCTTAGTTCTATGCCCAATTATGTCACTGATTTGCAGAATGTTACACCGGCTGAAGAATAACTTTTTTAAATGCCCTTAACTTATTTTATCTTACCATTTTTCATTCTTCTCCTTTTCTGGTAAATGAGTTGAAGGCCATGGAAAGCCTACAAAAGCTAGTTTGTGTTGGAATCCTCACGCTGACAGTGAAAAGTTACTTGCGGGGTTTGTAGTCTTGCAGGATGGATTTTCCACTTTGTCTCAGTTTCTTGTGAATGTAAAATTAGTAGCAGTGAATGAATGGTAAGAAATAAGGGACGAGGAAGATGGATGCTTCAGCTGTCAACATAGGCTACTCATGTCATCAGAGCTCTGTCCTTTGTACAGGATCAAATCAAAATAAAGCTAAAAACAAAAGGAAGATAAATATTTTGCCTGGTTTATTTTTTAAGGTCTATCAAAATATAGCATATATTTGATATTACAATATCTCCAATAAAGAGGGTACATTCCCTGCTGGCATCGTCTTATCAATAAAAAAATAAGTGTATTGGCATTTCCTGCCACTGGCACAGGTTTAGAGCAGTTCATGACACACATCCACATAGAATTGGCGTTCCAGACTACTGTACCAGAAAATACAGTGCCTTCAGAAAGTATTCAGACCCCTCAACTTTTTCCACATTTTGTTATGTCACAGCCTTATTCCTTATTAGCCTTATCTCTCTGTACTTTGCTCTGTTCATCTTTGCCTCTATCCTGACTAGTCCCTCAGTCCCTGCCACTGAAAAACATCCCCACAGTATGATGCTGCCACCACCATGTTACACCGTTGGGATGGTGCCAGGTATCCTCCAGATGTGAAGCTTGGCATTCAGGCCAAAGTGTTTAATATTGGTTTCATCAGACCAGAGAATCATGTTTCAGGCTGTCATGTGCATTTTACAGAGGAGTGGCTTCCGTCTGGTCACTCTACCATAAAGGCCTGATTAGTGGAGTGCTGCAGAGATGGTTGTCCTTCTGGAAGGTTCTCCCATGCCAATGGGCCCAGCGTCGTCTGGGTTAGGGGAGGCTTTGGCCGGCCAGGAAGTCCTTGTCCCAAAGCTCTCTAGCGACTCCTGTGGCGGGCCGGACGCATGCACACTGACACAGTCGCCGGCTGTACGGTGTTTCCCATCCGACACATTGGTGCGGCTTGCGTCCAGGTTAAGTGAGCACTGTGTCAAGAAGCAGTGCAGATTGGCGGGTTGTTTTCCGGAGGAAGCAGGTCCCCTTACCTTCGCCTTTCCCGAGTCCGTACGTGAGTTGCAGAGATGGGACAAGACTGTAACTACCAATTGGGTATCACAAAATTGGGGATAAAAAATGAATGATGGAGGCCACCATGTTCTTGGGGACCTTCAATGCTGCAGAATTTTTTTGGTACCCTTCCCTAGATCTGTGCCTCGACACAATCCTGTCTCGGAGCTCTATGGACAATTCCTTTCACCTCATGGCTTGGATTTTGCTCTAACATGCACTGTCAAATGTGGGACCTTACGTAGACAGGTGTGTGCCTTCCCAAATCATGTCCAATCAATTGACTTTACCACAGGTGGACTCCAACCTTTTGATAACCATGTAAATCTCTCTCGGACAAAGTAACTTTTATCAATATATTCGGCTCCATTTATTCTCACATTCAAAAATGCTAATTAGCATCAAAGTAGACATCATGCAAAACTACAAATCCCTGCAAGCTCCTGCACTTTCTAGCTGACACCTTTCCTAACAGGTCAATTTAAAACTTGCACAAGACACAGCCACATTAACAGCTAATTAGCATTTCATTTTTGGAGGGGAAATAAAGGTGAATATATTGCTAAAAGTCACATTGTCTGAGAGAGATTTACATGGTTATCAAATCATCACGCCAGGGAAAGCCTGCATGAAACACAGCCCTTATTTCAAGTGTTTCTAAAATTCCCTATGGGAAAAATTAATTGCGGAAAAACGATTGGAACCATTTCCATGTTTGACCGCTAGGTTTTATGGGTATTATGACTCATACTGTGGTACTCTGTACTCAATGGAGTTAGTGGCGAGGAGACGAGTTTTGCCAGGGTCGGTGTGGATCAGATGCAGGAGAAAGGTGAACGAATGGTTCTTTTGAAAGGGTTCCAAAGTTCGACAAATTTTCAACCAGGAGACAATTGAACTTTGCTATCGGGGGTTCCCCAGGAGCTGAGGGCAAGAACAAGAATTATGTTAGGGGAAGTACGGCCTCACTGCGGTGGTGGTTGCATACCCGAGTGCTGAGACAGCACAGCTCCTATCCCAGCCTCTGACGCGTCCACCTCTACTATGAATGCCAAGCAGGGATCATGATGAGCCAGCACAGGAGCCGAGGTAAACAGAGCCTTCAGGTGACCAAAAGCCCTGTCCGCCCCAGCTGACCACTGCAGTCACACCGGTCCCCCCTTCAGCAAGGGAGCAATGGGAGCCGCTACCTGACCAAAGTGCCAGATAAACCTCCGGTAGTAGTTGGCAAACCCTAAGAACCACTGCACCTCCTTTACCGTGGTTGGAGTCGGCCAATTACACACGGCTGAAATGTGGTCATTCTCCATCTCCACCCCTGACGTGGACAGGCGGTACCCTAGGAAGGAGACAGACTGTTGGAAGAACAGACATTTCTCAGCCTTGACGTACAGGTCATGCTCCAACAGTCAACCAAGCACCTTGCACACCAGGGACACATGCTCGGCGCGTGTAGTGGAGTATATTAGAATGTCTTCTATATACACCACCACACCCCGCCCGTGCAGGTCCCTGAAAATCTCATCCACAAAGGATTGGAAGACTGATGGAGCATTCATCAACCCGTAAGGCATGACGAGGCCCTCATAGTGCCCAGATGTGGTACTAAATGCCGTCTTCCACTCATCCCCCTCCCGGATACGCACCAGGTTGTAAGCACTCCTGAGATCCAATTTGGTGAAGAAGCACGCCTGGTGCAATGACTCTGTCACACTGGCTATGAGAGGCAACGGGTAACTATACTTCACCGTGATCTGATTTATACCTCGATAGTCAATGCACAGGTGTAAACCTCCATCCTTCTTCTTCACAAAAAAGAAACTCGAGGAGGCAGGTGAAGTGGAAGGCCAAATGTATCCCTGTCAAAGAGATTCGGAGACATATGTTTCCATAGCCACCGTCTCCTCCTGTGACAGAGGATACACGTGACTCCTGGAAAGTGCTGTGGAGATTTATCGCACAATCCCCCCATCGATGGGGTGGTAATTGAGTCGCCTTCTTTTTACAGAAGGCGAGAGCCAAATCGGCATATTCAGGGGGGATGTGCATGGTGGAGACCTGGTTTGGACTCTCCACCGTAGTTGCATCTATGGAAACACCTATACACCACCCTGAGCACTGATGTGACCATCCCTTGAGAGCCCTCTGTTGCCACAAAATAGTGGGGTCATGATAGGCCAACCAGGGAAGCCCCAACACCACAGGAAACGCAGGAGAATCGATCAGGAAGAGACTACTTATCTCCTCATGACCCTCCTGCATTATCATGCATACATGGAGCTGTGACCTCCCTAATCAGGCCTGGCCCTAAAGGACGAATATCGAAGGCATGTACAGGGAAGGGCACATCAACAGGAACAATAGGGATCCCTAATCTAAGTGCAAATTAAAGGTCAATAAAGGTTCCAGCTGTGCCTGAATCTACTAGCGCCTTATGCTGGGAATGCGGGGAAAACTCAGGAAATTCTATACATACACACGTGCGCAACAGGGAGCCCTGGGTGAGTTTGGTGCCTACTCACCTGGGATGATCCACCAGTGCCATGCCTGCTGCCTCGACTCCCTGGGGAACCTCTCCAGCACCGACCAGCAGTGTGCCCTCTGAGGCCACAGGTGGTGCAGGAAACGCCCCCCCCCCCCCTCCAGTCACCCTTAGAGCAGCACCTCCGAGCTCCATAGGTGTAGGATCGGAGGTGCTGGGGGTTGGAATGGACGGACCCTGATCCGGACATCCACGGGTGGCCAACAGGTTATCCAGCCGGATGGATGAATCCACCAGCTGGTCGAGGGTAAGAGTGATGTCCCTGCAGACCAGCTCCCGAAGAACGTCCTCATGTAGACTACACCGGTAATGGTCGATCAGGACCTCTCATTCCATCCCGCGCTGACAGCCAGGGTCCTGAAGTCCAGTGCGAAGTCCTGTGCGCTCCTCATCCCCTGTCTGAGATGGAACAAGAGTTCCCCCGCCGCTCTCCCCTCAGGTGGATGATCGAAGACCACCCGGAAGCGGCGGGTGAAATCGTCATAGCGGACCAACGCTGCGTCTATTCCTCCACATTCGGCGTTGGCCCACTCAAGCGCTTTCCCCAACAAACAGGACATGAGGGTGGACACGCTCTGGTATCCCGAGGGAGCCGGGTGGACGGTCGCCAGGTAGAGCTCCAACTGAAGTAGGAACCCTGGCACCCGGCAGCCGTCCCATTATATGTCCTCGGGAGCGAGAGCCAAATCCCACTGGGTCCAGGTGACGGAGGGGTGGACAGTGGTGTGGGTTGGGGTGAAGTTGATGGGGATGTAGGAAAATCCCCTCTCTCCCATTGCTCCATGGTGTGCATCACACGATCCATGGCTGTGCCAAGATTTTGGAGCATCATCGCGTGCTGCTGGACGTGCTCCTCTACTGGTAACGGAGGACTGGGTGCACCTGCTGACTCCATACGTGGTGCGTGTTTCTGTCATGTGTCAATGTGCAGCGGTTAGGACAGAGTCAGGCGCAGGACACAGAACGGAGAAAAAGTTTTACTTTACTCGAAAAGTAACAACAACATTTCCACGCAGGGAAAACACACCCGCTCACAGAAGTCTTGAACACTAAACAAAGAACAAACACGTACAAAACCATGTGGGAACTAGAGGGTTAAATAGGGAATAAATTATAACGTAATGGGAACTAGGTGTGTACAATCAAGACAAAATAAATGTAAAAAGAAACGTAGATTGGTGGCAGCTAGAAAGCCGGTGACGACGACCGCCGAACCCCGCCTGAACAAGGAGAGGAGAGGCAGCTACTCTTCCTTGGGTCCAGCAACATTAAGGAAGTTATGAACAATTTGAAACATTACATTTCATAACACTTTACCCAATACATTTAGTGTGTTCCCTCAGGCCACTCCACTATCACATATTTACAATACAACATCCACGTGTATGTGTGTGTAGAGTGCGTGTCTTATCATGTGTCTGTGCCTGTATGTCTCTTCACTGTCCCTTCTGTTCCATAAGGTGTATTTTTATCTGTTTTTTATATCTGAGTCTACTGCTTGCATCAGTTACCGGATGTAGAATAGAGTTCCATGTAGCCATGGCTCTATGTAGTACTGTGCACCTTCCATAGTCTGTTCTTGATTTGGGGATTGTGAAGATACCTTTTGTGGCTTGTCTTGTGGGCAGGGATGGGTAGGTTACTTTCTAAATGTAATCCGTTACAGTTACTATTTACCTGTCCAAAAATGTTATCAGTAACGTAACTTTTCGATTACTCAAAATCAGTAATGTAACTTGTGGATTACCAAAATCAGTAACGTAATCTGATTACTTTCAGATTACTTTCCCCTTAAGAGGCATTAGAAGAATACAAAAATGTATGTTACCAATTGAATGACATGTATTGCAGGATAAATCAATGTTAAAGTTTACATAGCCATGTATGGATGTTACTTTAAGAAGCCTAAAGTAAACAAATTCATAAAAAATCCTACAATGTGATTTTATGGATTTTTTTTTCTAATTTTGTCTGTCATAGTTGAAGTGTACCTATGATGAAAATTACAGGCCTCTCTCATCTTTTTAAGTGGGAGAACTTGCACAATTGGTGGCTGACTAAATACTTTTTTGCCCCACTGTATATGAACAGCACCAGTCAAAAGTTTGGACACACCTACTCATTCAAGGGTTTTTATTATTATTATTTTTTCTACATTGTAGAATAATAGTGAAGACATCAAAACTATGAAATATCATATATGGAATCATGTAGTAAACAAAAAAGTATTGGATAAATATATTTTAGATTTTAGATTTTTTAAAGTAGCCACCCTTTGCCTTGATGACAGCTTTGCACAATTTTGGCATTCTCTCAACCAGCTTCATGAGGAATACTTTTCCAACAGTCTTGAAGGAGTCCCCACATATGCTGAGTACTTGTTGGTTGCTTTTCCTTCACTCATTGAGGTCGAGTGATTGTGGAGGCCAGGTCAATTTATGATGCACTCCATCACTCTCCTTCTTGGTCAAATAGCCCTTACACAGCCTCAGGTGTGTTTTGGGTCATTCTCCTGTTGAAAAACAAATGATAGTCCCACTAAGTGCAAACCAGATGGGATGGTATATTGATGCAGAATGCTGTGGTCTCCATGCTGGTTAAGTGTGCCTTGAATTCTAAATAAATCACAGACAGTGTCACCAGCAAAGCACCCCCACGCTATCACACCTTCTCCTCCATGCTTCACAGTGGGAACCACACATGCGGAGATCATCCGTTCACCTACTCTGCGCCTCTCAAAGACACGGCGGTTGCAACCAAACATCTAAAATATTGACTCATCAGATCAAAGGATAGATTTCATCTGGTCTAATGTCCATTGCTCATGTTTATTGGCCCAAGCAAGTCTCTTCTTATTATTCGTGTCCTTTAGTAGTGGTTTCTTTGCAGCAATTTGAACATGAAGGCCTGATTCACGCAGTCTCCTCTGAACAGTTGATCTTGAGATGTGTCTGTTACTTGAATTCTGTGAAGCATTTATTTGGGCTGCAATATGAGGTGCAGTATTCTAATTAACGTATCCTCTGCAGCAGAGGTAACTCTGGGTCTTCCTGTCCTGTGGCGGTCCTCATGAGTGCCAGTTTCATCATAGCGATGGATGGTTTTTGTGACTGCACTTGAAGAAAATTTCAGTCAAAGTTCTTGAAATGTTCCGGATTAACTGACCTTCATGTCTTAAAGTAATGATGGACTGTCATTTCTATTTCCTTATTTGAGATGTTCTTGCCATAATATGGACTTGGTCTTTTACCAAATAGGGCAATCTTCTGTATACCACCCCTACCTTGTCACACAACTGATTGGCTCAAATGCATTAAGGAGGAAAGAAATTCCACAAATGAACTTTTAACAAGGTACACCTGTTAATTTAAATGCATTCCAGGTGACTACTTCATGAAGCTGGTAGAGAGAATGCCAAGAGTGTGCAAAGCTGTCATCAAGGCAAAGGGTGGCTACTTTGAAGAATTTTAAATATAACATATATTTTAATTTGTTTAACACTTTTTTGGTTACTACAGGATTCCATATGTGTTATTTCATAGTTTTAATGTCTCCACTATTATTCTACAATGTATAAAATAGACAAAATAAAGAAAAACCCTGGAATGAGTAGGTGTGTCCAAACTGTTGACTGGTACTGTACTGTATATATATAATTTATAAGTCCAAAAATGGATGTACCAACTACAGATGGTGCATTTAAGTCTATAAAAATTGTGAGAGATTGAGCATGTGTCCATTAGGCCTATGGATTTATATTTTTTATCTGCATGAATTAGAGTGAGCAATAAAAGCCCCACTTTTATTCCATAGGCTGGGATCAGCACTATGCAGCTATTGTTAGAGCGCATTTTCACTGGCTGTCCATTGGTTTAAAAAACAAGGGTTGATATGCAGCTTAAACTTCTAGAATTCAAGCATTATTGGGTTCAAATACACATTTAGATTTGTGAACAGCCATCCACAACAACTGCAATCTGTAAGGCGCAAAAAGCTAAATGAGAGAGCAGCAGTATCGCAGTAGAATACACTGCTGTCATGTTTACCTCCAAGCGTTTATTCAAGTTGGATAATATTTAGATACCGACAGCAGTCGCACCATTACATTTTTTTTTACCTTTATTTAACTAGGCAAGTTAGTTAACGACCGATTTTTACTTTGTCAATTTGGGGATTCAATCCAGCTACCTTTCAGTTATTGGCCCAATGCTCAAACCACTAGACTACCTGCCTCTGACCATTGGAAGACATAGCTTGGACTGTAGCCTACAGAAGCCTATTCCTGCTCTTTACCCGCAATCCATCAAACACATTTGGTGTGTCATCATAGTGGTCTCTGACTTGTGGTCAAACTCGCTCAGGTGGAACAAAATTACATTTGTGTTGATTTGAATGTCATTGAGAAAACGGAGAAGATTTTTTTCACAAACATCCTTTCTAAATTTATAAGTAATCCTTTAAGTAATCATCTATTTTTTAAAAAGTATCTGTAATCTGATTACAATATTTTTACTGGAAATGTAATGGATTACAGTTAGCGGTTTTACATTACTCCCCAACACTGCTTTTGGGGTATGCGTGGGTGTCCGAGCTGTGTGCTAGTAGTTTAAACAGACACCTCGGTGCATTCAGAATGTCAACATATCTTACAAAAACAAGTAGTGATGAAGTCAATCTCTCTTCCACTTTGAGCCAAACTTTCCATGGGGCTGGGGGATTAATAATGTCTGGTGCGAGAGAGGCAGGTTGAGGTTTCCAGGGTTAGAGTATTGAAGACGTTGTCATAAACTGAGGCAGTGAAGAAAGTAGAGGAAGATGGGTTAAGGTGGAGGGATCCTGAAAGGATTCTTGTGAGTAGTAGGTAGGCCAACAAGTGATATATGCTTCAATAAAATTGAATTTTTAGCATTTATAGTCACAGAAAATTGAGGTTGTGGTGGAAGCTGCAGAGAAGTATTTGGGTATACAAGACTTGACATCAGAAGAGTTACAGGGTGTGTTGAGTGGTGGTGTCCCGTCCTTTTAGGCTTTTAGCCTGAGGTAGGACTAGATATATTTAGGTAGTGGAGTAGGGTGGTGGGTTTTTCATGAGTGTAGGGTTAGATGACAGGGTATTTGTTGATGTATAAAATAAAACAATTATACTCCAGTCTAGTAGGTGGCCGTAATGCAACATTTATTGGATGCCAACTGCCGTTAAACCTCATCGAAGAAGAGTATTGCCAGAGTGTAGTTTTTATTTTTATTTCACCTTTATTTAACCAGGTAGGCCTGTTGAGAACAAGTTATCATTTACAACTGCAACCTGGCCAAGATAAAGCAAAGCAGTACGAAAAAAACAACAACACAAAGTTACACATAAACAAATGTACAGTCAATAACACAATAGAAAAATCTATGTACAGTGTGTGCAAATGTAGAAGAGTAAGAGGATAAATAACAATATGGGGATGAGGTAGTTGGGTGTGCTATTTACAGATTGGCTGTGTACAGGTACAGTGATTGGTAAGCTGCTCTGACAACTGATGCTTAAAGTTGGAGAGGGAGATATGGACTCCAGCTTCAGTGATTTTTGCAATTCGTTCCAGTCATTGGCAGCAAAGAACTGGAAGGAAAGGAGGCCAAAGGAAGTGTTGGGTTTGGGGATGACCCGTGAAATATACCTGCTGGAGCGCTTGCTACGGGTGGGTGTTGCAAGGGTGACCAGTGAGCTGAGATAAGGCAGAGCTTTACAGAGCAGACTTATTGATGACCTGGAGCCAGTGGGTTTGGCGACGAATATGTAGTGAGGGCCAGCCAACGTGAGCATACAGGTCTCAGTGGTTGGTAGTATATGGGGCTTTGGTAACAAAACGGATGTCATTGTGATAGACTACATCCAGTTAGCTGAGTAGAGTGTTGGAGGCTATTATGTAAATCACATCGCCGAAGTCAAGGATCGGTTGGATAGTCAGTTTTACGAAGGTGCGGGCGGGTGCGGGAAACAATCGGTTGAAGAGTATGCATTTAGTTTTACTAGCATTTAAAAGTAGTTGGAGGGCTAATTTACAATACCTCTGACTATATTGAGTTGGTATCAGTTGATGTCCATTTTTTTATGAATATACAGTACCTTGTAATGTGTCCAGGCAGTGTTCTGTGTAACACCGTTCTTTTCTTTGGGAGCTGCAATCGGTCGTTTTTTAAAATAATAATGTGCAATTTGACAGAAGTCACATCGATTTATGTGTTTATCAAAGACTATGGTTTGCAGCACCCCAAGTAAATAACATTTACACTGTAGGGAGAATTTGGAATAAGTGGGACACATTTCCCATTTCTGTCTTCTGTAACCTCTTTCGACATCTATCCCACATATTAGCCCAACCAACACATGATACATTTCTGAAATCCTCAAGATGTTTCCTAATCACACACAAAACAAACAAATGTTGATATCATATTCACATGAGGCATGACACAACCATTTGTGTACATTGAGTAAAATATTTTCAGTTCTTATTTGGTAGACTGGGACTGCAGGGTAGACAAACGGGGGCACCATTATTATAGTCAATTACAATTACAAATAGATTCAATTTTGTGATTTGTGAAACATTTGATAATTTCATAAATGTATCATGTCAGGCTAATATTTTGGAAAGAGGTTACAGAAGAGGAAATGCAAAAAGTGTCCCACTTTTTCTGAATTAACTTAATTAAATAACAGGACTAATAACAGTACTACATGAAAAAAATACAGGATATACAGTAGCACTACAAGAACCAGAGCCCTGCCTAACCTAAGTACAGGGTGGTCCCTATTGTAAACTGGATATCTTTCCTCCATTGGAAAATCCTATAAAACTGCCCCACTTTAGCTAATCCACGCTGCCCTATTTAGTAAAAGAAAAGACCGAATTACAAAATGTAAACATAATATTGGCAACTTTTTAAAATGTATTTTCATGCACTAGTACATAGTAGGCAGATTTACAATTTGGCAATGTGCATTATGTATGAGTTTTATAACCTTAACATCAAAACTGAAGAAAAAATGTCGTAACAATAGTTTTGATTTTCTCTTGTCAGACCAATAAATAAACGCCTCAGGATGAAGCTGTCTCAGTTTATAAAATGTTCACTCTGATATGAATTCACCCTACAATGTATGAAAGAATGGACATTTTTACAAGTATCGACTGATACCGACTCGTTGTTGTCGCAGGTAGGGAACACTCCGCCAAAATTAATCGCCTCGCAACTCAACTTCTTTGAGTATCGTGGAGTTGAGAATTCTTTGTGAAGGAGGGAGCAATAACCTGTGGAAATGCTGCAGAACAAAAGTATCGGAAGGATTTTATATTGATGCCTCTTTCACTCGGGCATTTGCGGAGGGGCACTATAGCACGGACTTGTTAGCGTGTAACACCCGGTGTTTGAGTCGTGGAATGGAGTTCCGTTGATTCTGTCCAGTCAGTAAATATTTTATCGTTAGTATCGTTCTCTTTTGCTACACAGTGAAATAAATCGGGACCACAAACCCGAACATCATGGCAGAAAATATTGTAAGTATGACAGCGCGTTATAGTTAAAGCTAAAAGATTTAGGATTGATAGCCAGCTAGCTCTAACGTTATCAAAGTCTGACCAGCGGAGTGATGAGGCAGCAGAATTAGCCATTTGCTAGCTAACATAGTTAGCATCTCACTAGACTGACAGGGCCTAGATAACCGCTAACTCCCTCTTATATAGCTTACCTAGCTAGTTAGTCAGACATCTATTATTTCAAATTTGCCAACATGTTACGTTGGCTCAGTTTACGTTGACCTATCATAGCTATTTATCAGGAAAGTAGTTAAATCGTGTGTTTGCTAGGGAACTTACTATCTTTGTAAACTATTGGTTTTGAAAAATGCGTGTACGTTCACTTTGACAAAGGCACATTGCTGTTGACGTTGTTAGCTACCTACCTAAGCAGCTAACAAGTTTTTATCAACATTCCCTGGCCCCCATTTTTTTTTTTTTTTGCAAGAACGAAGTGATTGGAGCTAGCTAACTTTGTTAAAAGTAAAATGATCTAGTCAGTGTTCTTAGCGACCTTGTCTTCAACTTGTGCCTAAAAATAGTTTTAGCTAGCTAGCTAATTACTTTGTCACGAGTTGGCTGGCTTGCAAGCTAAATAATTAACGTTAGTTAGCTAGCTAAGTTATACTGTTTAGGGTTGTTTTCCCTGCTAATCCGAGATTAAACAAACCGGCTAACTAACATACCTACAGCAATTATTTAAAAACCAGCCAGCCCATAACAGAAGCTGCTCATATCATGTACTTTACAATTCTTAGCTAACTAAACTAGGTAATTCACCTTCACAACCAAATTATTGCTTGTTAATTATAACCACTGTGTCACTACATCAATGAACGACGGGTGCCAACGACCCTCCACCCACATTTCTGCACTGTCACGACCCTCTAGCAGAAAAATCTAGCTAAATAGTTACAGCAGTGTCCTGTTTTCAGTGGGTTGCATAACAATAATGAGTTAAAAATAACATGGCTGAATACAAGGAGTACCAGTACTGAGTCGATGTGCATGGGTACATGGTAATGTAGCTATGTGTACATAAACGTGGGGGTAAAGTGACTAGGTGACCGAATAGTAGCAGCAGCATATGTGAAAGTGTGTGTGTGTGGCATATGTAGTGTGTGTTGGGGTGTCAGTGTAATAAGTATGTGTGGATGGAGTCCAGTGTGTGTGTGCAAAAAAGGGTCAATACAGGTAGTCCGGGTAGACATTTGATGAGCTGTTTAGCAGTCTTATGGCTTGGGGGTAGCAGCTGTTTTGGGTCCTGTTGGTTCCATACTTGGTGCGCTGGTACCGCTTGCAATGCGGTAGCAGAAAGAACAAACAGTTTATGGCTTGGGTGGCTGGAGTCTTAGACAATTGCTTTGCCCCTTCCACTGACAGCCTGGTATAGAGGTCCGTACTCACCACCCTCTGTAGTGCCTTGCAGTTTCTGTACCATGCGGGGATGCAGCCAGTCAAGATGCTCTCAATGGTGCAGCTGTAGAACTTTTTGAGAATTTGCCTAATCTTTTCATTGGTGTTGAGTCATTGATCAATATGGTTTTCCAATGTATTTGGTTTTGTAAAGCAATCTAAATATAGGAGATAATGGAAATGATAGATTATGATGTGGAGAAATGTAATATTTTTCCTAATTTACAGATCATCCGGGTTCAGTCCCCGAACGGGATGAAGAAGATCCCCGCCACCAAGAAAGAGACAGCAGCCGCTTTCCTCAATAAGGTATGGAAACATGACATGAAGACAAACATGGGCTCTTAATGGTATTGTAGGCTATATGGTTGGGCTGTGTACAAAAACAAACACTCTCCACAACACATGGAAAACTTGTGGTTCTTTCTGTCATTCTGTAGTCTTATTAATAGCACATTCTGTCTAACTGCTTTTGGCCAGGAAGCATCAGAAGATTGACATCTTTCTCTGTCTTTCTCACTCTCTCTCTCCCTGTGCCCAGCCTGTGCTCAAGCTCAGTGTTCATTTATGAGGTAGGCAGCTCTGCAGGAAAGGGAGAGTATTTCTGCAGTGTTCCCCCTCACCTGTGCACTGTGCAGCTAATGAGTGAGCCATCCACTGTGGAAGGATCCAATGCATTGCTCAGCACAGACCTGTGGGTGTTATGTCAAATCAAATCAAACTTTATTTGTCACATGCGCTTAATACAAGAAGTGTGGACTTTACCGTGAAATACTTATTTACAAGCCCTTAACCGACACTGCAGTTCAAGAAGAAGAAGATATTTACCAAGTTGGCTAAAATAAAAAGTAACACAACAATAACTAGGCTATATACAAGGGGCACCGGTACTGACTCAGTGTGTGGGTGTACAGGCCAGTTGAGGTAATCTGTACATGTAGGTGGGGGTGAAGTGACTATGCGTAGGTAACAAACAGCGAGTAGCAGCAGTGTACAAAAGGGAGGGGGGGTCAATGTAAATTGTCCGGTGGCGATTTTATGAATTGTTCAGCAGTCTTATGGCTTGGGGGTAGAAGCTACTGAGGAGCCGTTTGGTCCTAGACTTAGCACTCCGGTACCGCTTGCCATGCGGTAGTAGAGAAAAGTCTAACTTGGGTGACTGGAGTCTCTGACAATTTTATGGGCTTTCCTCTGACACTGCCTATTATATAGGTTTTGGATGGCAGGAAACTGGGCCGTACGCACTACCCTCTAGCGCCTTACGTTCAGATGCCTAGCAGTTGCAATACCAGGCGTTGATGCAACTGGTCAGGATGCTCTCGATGGTGCAGCTGTGGAACCTATGTGGAGAGGGAGCTGGGTGTTAGAGGGAGTGGGAGAGCTGTGTATTATTGCAATTCCTTTGAACAGTGGTTTATAAATTGTTGTATCACATCCGCATGCTTGCTTGCCTGCCAGTCTTGACCACAACTGGACCTCAGTGACTGTGAAGACAGTATTGGGTAGGAAATCAAGGAAATACCTGAGAGGCAGTCAGCAGTTCAGACAACAACTAAGTCGACACCTCACCACTGTTTTGGTAAAGAACTGAGTGATGGGGCTTGAGAATGGAAACACTTTCAAATTCATAAACTGAGCTTTCATAAAAGACACAATGCACCACCTCTCTCCCTTCTCTCATGAGGAAGTTCTTGGCTCCATGAGACCCGACGGTAACTGTAGAGTCAGGAGTGGGATTTTTTTTAAATAAATACGGGGCTCTGTCCTTGATCTGGCTCCAGTGTCTAATGCCATCAATGACAGTCAAGATCCTCAGAAACCGAGCTATGGATACAAAGAATATCCATCCATGACATCAATATTATAGGTAACCATGTTTTGAAGCAACACAGTGTTTGTTTACAATTACATAGTTTATAAACAAGTGAGTAAAATAAGCTTATATTTTGTGTTTTGATGGAGTAAGATAGTTGAACTAAGCTCATTAAGCATTTATACATTATATTCTTCAAGAATCAATGGGTACATATCATTTAAGTCACAAATTGATGTACCAATTTCAGATTGCCCATTAAACTCAATTGCAATATCAGTGGCTGAAAAAGAAAAGTCACCGGATGTTTGGTCACAGTGGAGAAGGGTTGCCTTGCCTGCGGCAGAACCCTATTAAAAATGTATGTCTTTTAGTTAAAACAGAAATGTGTTGCAGATCAATGGAAAGAGTAGTCTAATTTGTATTCCCTGCCTCTGATGTGCTGCCAATCAGTCAGTAATAGGGAGAGTTGCATGAAGAGCCCAGAGAGGCACTGTGTCTGATCAGACGGGGAGGGAGGGGTTTTCCCAGACGCGTTCATACATTATATCCCTTTGCATGTCATTGTTATATTTATGCTGATATAGGCTAGACCACTACTGTTGTCTTGCCCATAAGAACAAAGGCACTGCACTGTCTTCTCAGCTTTGAATAAACTGCATTTTTGTGACCTGTGTATGGCTGACACAGGATTTTTACCATGAGCAGTCTACTTACGAGACTTTTTGCAAAAATACACTCACAGGGATTTACAGTGCTACCACTTTGGCTGCATAAGCTCCCTTAATATTTTACTGTGTTACCTGGAATTTTAATTTGGGCGCACCCGTGCGTGCCCCTAGGGAATTTTTTTTTTTTTGTCATTGCTGGCGATTCTTAACATTCATACCTTGAATATTTTTCATTGCTCCGAGACTTATTTATTTGATCTTACATTTTTCAACATGATGTCAAAAGGTGATTGGACAAGTCAGTCTGCTTGCATCCATAGTAACAAGTCCAGTGAAGACAGTATCCTGTCTTATGTCTAAGTGATAATGCCCTCGAAGCCGGTGTTTGGCGGATATATTGACCGCGCCAATATATCCTCCAAACACCGGCTTTGAGGGCCTTATCACTTTTATACAATTGGTTATCAACGTATTCAAATAATGATTTACATATTTTCATTAAACATTTTAATTTGATGAATTTATTAATTTCAGCCTTCCACAAGATACAGTCCCGACCCAAATTTAGGATTGATACCCAAGACGGCTTGGTTGTTCGTTCTATCGGTTTGTTTGCCAGAGAAGCGACCAAGTAGTTAGGTCTTTTTGTTCTGTTTCAATGGACACGACATAGTCGTGCTTTCGACAATGCCAAGCATCAAGAATATATCTGTGACAGGTTGGTCGTAGGGATATTAGTTGAAGCTTCTCTGACAACTCCTTATCTAACACCTGACTTGACACTCAAAAAAGTGGTAGAGCTTGTGAGACAGTCAGAGCAAGTAAAGGGGCTCAGGTCAGCACATACCCTCAGCTGGTCTTTGTTCTTCTTGGGTACCAGGACCATAAGCGCACACCACTCTGTGGGCTCCCCAGCATGGGCACTGAAACACGTCTGGTGAGTGGTGTGATCAGGGAGCCCACTCTCTCGCGGGAATTCCACTAACAGTCCGTGTGTTGCCAAATGTAGCTCCTGCTCATGTTGGTATCTGTACTGATGGCGCAAAAGCCATGACCGGGAGACATGGTGGAGTGGTACTGCACGTGCAAGCAGTTACTCCCGACGCCACTTGGGTACACTGCAGCATCCACCAAGAGGCTCTTGCTGCCAAGGGAATGCCTTTCCCCTTGAAAGATGCTTTGGACACTACAGTGAAAATTGTTAACTTTGTTAAAGCAGGGCCCCTAAACTCTAGTGTATTTTCTGCGCTATGCAATGATATGGGCAGCGACCATGTAACGCTTTTACAACATGCTGGTTATCAAGGGGCATGTTTTTTTTTTATTGAGAAGAGCTTAAAACCTCTTACAGCTACCCCCCTACTTTGTGCAATTTCCGCCTGAAGACCTACCCAAATCTAACAGCCTGTAGCTCAGGCACAGAACCATGGATATGCATATTCTTGGTACCATTTGAAAGAAAACACTCTGAAGTTTGTGTAAATGTGAATAGAATGTAGGAGAATATAACACAATAGATCCTGGTTTAGATAAAACAATGAAGAAAACAATACAACAATTAAAAACGTATCATCTTTAAAATGAACAAGATAAAACAAACATTCAGATAGGAAAAAAAATACATTTGAGGGGAAAAAAACTTATTTATTTATTATTGATTAAAAAATATATGAAAAAATATACATTTACAAAATAACATGGGTAACTATTTACACACTTTCAATATTTGGAAGACCCTCAGTCCTCTATCAAATCTATTTATATAGCCCCAGCCTAAAACCCCAAACAGCAAGCAATGCAGGTGTAGAAGCACGGTGGCTAGGAAAAACTCCATAGAAAGGCAAAAACCTAGGAAGAAACCTAGAGAGGAACCAGGCTATGAGGGGTGGCCAGTCCTCCACCCAGCACAGCCAGAAGAGATCAGTGGTTGTAGAGGGTGCAACAGGACAGCACCTCGAGTAAAAAATGAACAGTTTAGGGTTCCATAGCCGCAGGCAGAACAGTTGAAACTGGAACAGCGGCAAGGCCAGGTGGACTGGGGACAGCAAGGAGTCACCATGCCAGGTAGTCCTGACGCATGGTCCTCGGGCTCAGGTCCTCCGAAAGGGAGAATTAGAGAGAGCATACTGAAATTCACACAGGACACCGGATAAGACTCCCATTCGGAGTCAGTGTTACTGTGAAAGAAAATGTTCAGTTAGAATAGTTTCATATATGAGCCCTGTATCAACAGGTATAATAAACAGATATTTTCCCTGTACTCATATACTATGTATATATAGTACAGGGAAAATAAGGTTGAATATATTATGATCTGTCTCTATTATATTATGACAGACCAGTTGTATCTACCGTCTCCATTTCACTTTGGTCATTGTTGTGGGCCCGCCCTCCCCTCACCAACCCACATGAATGAGGCTGTTGAGGCGGCAGACACACGCATCTCACATTTTATGACATTACATGTTCATATATTGCTTCTAAAATTAAAAAAAAATTGCAACTAATATTTCAAATGTAGCTCCTGCTCATGTTGGTATCTGTACTGATGGCGCAAAAGCCATGACCGGATAATCGTATTCTTTCGCAGTAAATCCTTTTTTAAATCTGACAACGCAGTTGGATAAGCTAGATTCTAGGCTTTCGATACATGTGAGAGACTTGTATTTTCATGAGTGTTTAATATGACTATTTATGTAGCGATCACCATATGTTGTGGAATTTCAGCCCGCTAGCGGGTTCCGTGCGCAGAGAGGTTAACGTATTCTTTACTGACCATCATTTTTACTTGTCTGACCGCTTGCAGTTTCTCACACTACTGGCTTATCTGTTTTTTTTTCTCGCCTGAATGGTCTGAATCGAAGCTTACAGGGACTCTCCGCAACTATATTCAATGAGCGGGACAAAATTGAGGCTATGATGAAGAAGTTGGAGTTCTTCTCTGTCTGCATTAAGGACAACACAGGTCTTTCCATCATTGTATGAATTTTTTTTTTGTGCAAATGAACTCAAGCTTACGGACAATGTCAAATGTTATATAGCGAAGCACCTTTAAAAAAAATAAAATAAAAAAATAAAAAAATATATATATATTTTTAGGTTTAGGCTTTTTTAAACATTTTTAACTAGGCATTTTTAACTAGGCAAGTCATTAAAGAACAAATTCTTATTTTCAATGGCGGCCGAGTGCCACAGTGGGTTAACTGCCTGTTCAGGGGCAGAACAACAGATTTGTACCTTGTCAGCTCGGGATTTGAACTTGCAACCTTTCGGTTACTAGTCCAACACTCTAACCACTAGGCTACCCTGCCGCACCCGAATGAGCTGGGTGAGCGTTTACGCAGGTACTTTCTCTAACTGGATGACACAACTGGATTCGTTATCCCTTTCATGCCCTCCAGTCCACTTACCGATATCTGAACAAGAGAGCCTCATCGAAATTGCAACAAGCAGTTCTGTGCAAATGTAATTTAATCAGAAGCCACTGCCAGATTTCTGGATACGGCTGCGCTCAAAGTATCCTGCCTTTGTAAATTGCACTGTTAAGGCACTGATGCCCTTTGCAACCACCTACCTACGTGAGAGTGGATTCTCTGCCCTCACTAACATGAATACATCTAAATACAGGCACGGACTGTGTGTGGATAATTATTTAAGACGGACATTCTCCAACCCACATTGCAGTGTTATGTGCATCATTTCACGCACACCCTTCACATTAATCTGTGGTGCGTTATTCACAATTTCCGATGAATAAATAAGGTTTTATATGTAAGATGGTTAAATAAAGAGCAAAATTATTTATTATTTGCACCCTGGTCCTATAATCTTTGTCACAACCCGGCTTGTGGGAAGTGACACTCGCACTCATTCTTATGTTTCAACATTTTATCGTACAGTGTGTGTGTGTGGCAGGCTTACAATGATGTCAAAGAGTGCGCTGACCCTGGTGCTAGAGGGGGTACGCAGCTGGAGGTTGAATCTTTTGAAGGGGTACGGGACTATAAAAAGTTTAGGAACCGCTGCTCTAAAGTAAAGCTCATTACCTAATCTCTTTACTTAGTCTCTTTCCACAGCTGTGCCTTGGGTCTGGCAGGCGAGACTAATCATTATTTCCCTTTTTCTACTGTCAGGTGGGCAAAGAGTTTGGCTTCACCTCCAATGGCTTCTCTATCTTCCTGAACCGCAACAAGACCGATGAGATCCAGTCCCAGAATAAGACCCTCAGCCTGCTCAAGATCAAGTGAGTTTGGAGAAACGTTAAGTTATTGTTTAAACAATCTGGTGGTACTACTGAGTATAGGTTTTTATTTTTATTTTAGCACCGCAACTGCCATTTTTTGCAATCTAGAGCAAAAAATTGCCTTAAATAGCTGCTTCCATCCACTTGGCAACCTATTTTAATGCAAATATTCTATAATCCGCATTAAAAAAAATATGCACATGCAGAGGTGTTTCCACTAATTGGTCTTGTTGTGGATAAAAATCAGTGCGTGATGACAGTGCACACAATGTACTTCATCATGTACTGAATAAATGTCTAAAGTTCCAGTTGTTACCATCACATTTTCAACTCTAATGATTTAGTTTTGTCACATAAACTGTTGCCTTAAATCGCAAATGTGCCTACTCTGGTCTTGGCAGGTGAGCTCCAGTCGATAGGTCGCAGATACAGTGCGGGTAGATGACATTATGGATAAAAGTGAGAATATTTGTCAAATTGCAGTCGAGCATCGATCATGTCACCAGAATACAACCCTCAATATTTTAGAAAGGAGCATCAAGATCACTGTGCACTTTCACCACCCTGTGAAGTTCATCACAATTGATTTCCTCTGTTGCCTAATAAACTGCATGTCGTAGTGGGAGGACTACAGCCCATATCATCGCGTGACTCCAAGTTCACTGATTTGATGGTTATTATATCAATATTTCCACCACCATTTCTTGCATAATTCATTATACCAACATAATGTTCCCATCATATAATGAACATACATTTTCTGTGTGCATTTAAAAAATTGTACTTCAACTTCCTGTTTCATCACAGCTGTCAGATTTGTTATATGGTATGCCTTTAATCACATGAAAACTAGATAGAAACGTGGTTAGAGATAACAAAATATATATATATATTTTTTTACTGTGGTGCAGTCAGTCCATAAGGTGATGCTGCACCCCTCTTACATTCTTTGGGGAGAACCCTGTCACTAATTGTTAGGCTACTCCATTTAGCTAGATAAACATGTAGTTATTATTTACACTGCCTATACTAAACAATATCCTCAATTCGTCAAGTGTTCCACAGGGATACTGGCACATGTTGACTCCAATGCTTCCCACAGTTGCCAAGTTGGCTGAATGTCCTTTGGGTGGTGGACCATTCTTGATACAAACTGGAAACTGTTGTTTAAAAACCCAGCAGCATTGCAGTTCCTGACACAAACTGGTGCACCTGGCACCTACTTCCATACCCCATTCAAAGGCACTTAAATCTTGTCTTGCCCTTCACCCTCTGATTGGCAAACACATACAATCCATTTCTCAAGGCTTAATCCTTCTTTATCCTGTCTCCTCCCCCTTCATCTACACTGGTTTGAATGGTATTTATCAAGTTACCGCAAGAAGGGATCATAGCATTCACCTGGTCAGTTTGTCAAGAGCAGGTGTTCTTAATATTTTGTACACTCGGTGTATAGCGTCACTTCATTTTGTTAACTTCTTATTATCTTGGATTATCATTATGCTCATTGTGTGTGTTTCTCTAGACATGGAGACATGCTCTTCCTGTACCCGTCGGGCTCCCCAGGACCCTCCGGAGAGACCATGGACATGGCCACCACTCACTCTTCATCACTACCCTCATCTTCATCGTCCATGATGTCACGCTCCCACTCGGCACCCCACATCCCCGAGGATGAGATTGACCAGTACCTGGCCAAGCAGGAGGGCAAGATATACAGGAACAAAGATCCACAGCTGTAAGAGATTTTATATACCTCCTGGGAAACTGTGGCACTCCCAAAAACAAAACAAAAAAAGGACAAAACGCATTAGCCTGCCTGGCCAAAAATGAAAAGGTGAAATGAGGTGAAGTCCTTTTGGAGTGGAAGAATGTGCAAAGTAGAGAGAGAAATAATGGGGTGCAAAAGAGCAAAATAAATAAATGTATTATTATTAAATAAATACATTAGGGAAATTGTATTGAAGCAAATATCTACAGGAACAAATATCCACAGCTGCAATATATTTATAGACTTAAAGATTTAAGGCAGGGGTGTCAAACTCATTCCACGGAGGTCAATGTCTATGGGTTTTTATTTTTCCTTTCAATTAAGACCTAGACATCCAGGTGAGGGGAGTTCCTTACTAAGTAGTGACCTTAATTCATCAATCAAGTTTAAGGGTGGAGCGAAAACCCGCAGACACTCGACCCTCCTTGGAATGAGTTTGACAAGTGATCTGCTGAAACCGAGATCCACCACTCTGCCGACTTAAAGGTCTACAGCCGTTTAGACTGCTGAGGGGAGAATGGCTCATAATAATGGCTGGAATGGAGGGAATGAAATGGCATGAAACACATGGAAACCATGTATTTGATACTATTCCACTAATTCTGCTCCAGCCATTACCACGAGCCATCCTCCACAATTAAGGTGCCACTAACTTCCTGTGGTCTATGGGAACAGAGATCCAAAGCTGTAAGATATTTCATAGACTACCTGTATGTTCTATTGAAACAAATATCTACAGGAACAGATATCCACAGTGTAAGAGAGACACCGCTTTGTAGACTGTAGCTAGTTATGTTATTGTATTAAGGCATTCAATTGTGTCAGTGTATTGATTCAGTTCTTGTTTCAGGTGTCGACATGGATCGATGGGAAAGTGTGTACACTGCGTACCACTAGAGGTAAGTGTGTGTTCTTTCCACCTTCATTCGTCCAACTATTACTGTTTAAAATTGTGGTTTACATGTCAGGTGTACTTCCTTACTATACATTTAATTGTTATCTCTGTCAGCCTTTTGATGAAGAATACTTGAGCCATCTGGATCCGCCTGTCAAGCACATGTCATTCCACGCCTACATCCGTAAGCTGACAGGAGGTGCCGACAAGTGAGTGGCACCAGATGTTCTCTAGCCTGGTCCCAGACCTGTCTATGGTTTCTTGGCCTCATGTTTGGCATGACAACATCCATTGAAGTTGGCAAGATTGCATAAATAGATCTGGGACCAGTCTATGCAGTCTTCACTTCCCTAGCAGGAGAATTGGCCACATCCACAAGCTCTTTGTCTTTATTTAAAACCTATTTTCCTCTACAGAGGGAAGTTTGTGGCCCTGGAGAACATCAGCTGTAAGATCAAGTCAGGCTGTGAGGGCCACCCTCCCTGGCCAGAGGGGATCTGCACCAAGTGCCAGCCCAGCGCCATCACCCTCAACAGACAAGTATGCCCCATAACTCCCTCCTCCTTGCTCCAAAGAGCCTATACACACTCACCTCCTTGCCCCCAAGGGTCCATCTCAATACTCCCCTTTGCTGCCAAGGGTCCATCTCAGTATTTTAAATTGTCTTCCTCTCCTTGTCTGCTCGGCTTCATTTACATTCCCGTCAGTTCAGATTAAGAGATGACGAGAGGAATCCTATTGAAACACACCACAAGAGATTTCTCAGTCTCTACTAATTCCTAGTGGAGATAGTGATTTGTATAACCCGCCTCATCTCTGCTACCAGAAATACAGACATATAGACAACATCATGTTTGAGAACCACACCATCGCAGACCGTTTCCTGGACTTCTGGAGGAAGACGGGCAGCCAGAGGATGGGCTACCTGTACGGCAGGTACACAGAGCACAAAGACATCCCTCTGGCCATCAGAGCAGAGGTCGCTGCCATCTACGAACCCCCGCAGGTGAGTGCTCTGCACTCTCTGGAGTCAGTCCAATGGTTTGCTAGTGAGTTGTAGATGTAGTAAAGTTGGTCAGCCACAGGATGGCAGTAAGTTCACTGTCAATGGTCTATTGGACATTGATAAAATGCTGCTTTTGCTGGAGCAGTAATTCTATCACAGACTTAGATGCGCTCCGACATCTTAAGCACATCAAATTCGTAGCATATGCCACTAATCGGCTTACGAATTTAGCAATTTGTGTGATATATCACACTAAATGGATGACGTAGTACACAAAAACGGGGACCCACTTTTGCTCGTGAGTACCGCTTTAAAAACTACTGGCTGAAACTATAGAAACGTTTCCAAATCAAATTTTATTGGTCACATACACATGGTTAGCAGATGTTAATGCAAGTGTAGCGAAATGCTTGTGCTTCTAGTTTCGACCGTGCAGTAATGTAGAACAGGTATAGAGTGAATCTTTAAGTAATCAGTTCATTATAGCTATACATAGTTTCCAATAGCATAAGAAAATATAAGGTTGTGTACTTTTTCAGAAATATGTTAATCCAAGATGTGGTTTGTTTAGTTTTAACTGTTGTGAATTCCTCTGTCCATTAGATTGCCACCCAGAACAGTCTGGAGCTGGTGGAGGACCCTAAAGCTGCAGCCGTGGAGGAGATCGCAGCGAAGCTGGGCCTGCGCAAGGTAAGATGAAACCACTAGCTTATACTACGGCCTTTATTTGAGCTATTCCAGATTCTGATGTCAACCTTCTCTCCATATCACTATCAATTCCATTTTGATTACTGAATTGGAATAGAATTGACCTCAACCCTGTTTAAGACACTAAGATTGTGCTCTGCAATATATACCCACCCTTGTTTTTATGGTGTAACTTTAGACTTAGACGTCCAGGGATCTCGTTAACGCAGAATTCTGCATTTTTTCACAGAGGAAAAAAAAGATATCTTGCTGTGTTTTGCTCTGCGTCAGACTAATTTTGTATTTCAGTTGCACTTTTCCACTCGTATGAGAATTCACACAGCTACTTTTCTCAGTGTACAGTTGTGGCCAAAAGTTTTGAATGACACATTAATTTTCACAGTCTGCTGCCTCAGTTTGTATGATGACAATTTGCATATACGCCAGAATGTTATGAAGAGTGATCAGATGAATTGCAATTAATTGCAAAGTCCCTCTTTGCCATGCAAATGAACTGAATCCCCCAAAAACATTTCCACTGCATTTCAGCCCTGCACAAAAGGACCAGCTGACATCATGTCAGGGATTCTCTCGTTAACACAGGTGTGAGTGTTGACGAGGACAAGGCTGGAGATCACTCTGTCATGCTGATTGAGTTCGAATAACAGACTGGAAGCTTCAAAAGGAGGTTGGTGCTTGGAATCATTGTTCTTCCTCTCTCAACCATGTTTACCTGCAAGGAAACACGTGCCGTCATCATTGCTTTGCACAAAAAGGGCTTCACGGGCAAGGATATTGCTGCCAGTAAGATTGCACCTAAATCAACCACTTTATCGGATCATCAAGAACTTCAAGGAGAGCGGTTTTTGTGGAGAAGGCTTCAGGGCGCCCAAGAAATTCCAGCAAGTGCCTGGACCATCTCCTTAAGTTGATTCAGCTGCGGGATTGGAGCACCACCAGTACAGAGCTTGCTCAGGAATGGCAGCAGGCAGGTGTGTGTGCATCTGCACGCACAGTGAGGAGAAGACTATTGGAGATGGCCTAGTGTCAAGATGGGCAGAAAAGAAGCCACTTCTCTCCAGGAAAAACATCAGGGCCTGATATTCTGCAAAAGGTACAGGGATTAGACTGCTGAGGACTGGGGTAAAGTCATTTGCTCTGAATCCCCTTTCCGATTGTCTTCTCCGGACAAGCTTTTTTCCGGATTCCCCAAACAAGGTGAGTGCTACCATCAGTCCTGTGCCATGCCAACAGTAAAGCATCCTGAGACCATTCATGTGTGGGGTTGCTTCTCCGCCAAGGGAGTGGGCTCACTCACAATTTTGCTTAAGAACACAGCCATGAATAAAGAATGGTACCAACACATCCTCCAAGAGCAACTTCTCCCAACCATCCAGGAACAGTTTGGTGACGAACAGAGCCTTTTCCAGCACCTTGCCATAAGGCAAAAGTGATAAGTGGCTTAGGGGAAAAAAACAATGATATTTTGTGTCCATGGCCAGGAAACTCCCCAGACCTTAATCCCATTGAGAACTTGTGGTCATCCTCAACAGGCGGGTGGACAAACAAAATCCCACAAATGCTGACCAACTCCAAGCATTGATTATGCAAGAATGGGCTGCCATCAGTCAGGATGTGGCCCAGAAGTTAATTGACAGCATGCCAGGGTGGATTGCAGAGGTCTTGAAAAATAAGGGTCAGCACTGCAAATATTGACTCTTTGCATCAACTTCATGTAATTGTCAATAAAAGCCTTTGACACTTATGAAATGCTTGTAATTATACTTCAGTATTCCATAGTAACGTCTGACAAAAATATCTAAAGACATTGAAGCAGCAGACTTTGAAAATTAATATTTGTGTCATTCTCAACTTTTTTGCCACGACTGTAGCCTACTTCTCTGGTAAAATGCAAGGTTAACTTCAAGCAAAACATTTGGAAATGTAGCTGGATACATTGTATCATAAACATTAGAAATATGATGAGCAAGCATATTGTTTTGCAAAAAATACTTTGCCTTTTCACTGTACGCTCATCTACTTGTGGGGCTGCGAGCCAAATAGCATTGCACCTCTGTCATTTAATGAAAAGGAAGCTATTTTCTGTGGAACATTTTTTTGTTTCACTATGTTGAATCGAAAGATACCCCTGGACGTAACAACTAAACAGATTATCATCTGATTGGTACTATCCTTCCCCACCTACACCACCTAAAGAGGAACATCTGGGTTCAAGCCGTAAGCTCAGGAGGCTAAATACATGCCAGCCTGCTCCTATCTAGTGTGTCTGGCAACTACAGTTCAGCCTAACCAACTGTCCAGGGACATCGAGTGGTGGAGGGTCTATGATTGCGTCCCTAATGGTACTCTATTCCCTATATGGTCTGAACTTCTTTTGACCATTTGGGATCCAGCTTTATTCTCTCGGGCCATGAGGCTCTAATCAATTCTTTGGATTCGTCAGTCTTCTCAGGATGATGGCTTAAACAACTTCCATATGCCTCCAGACCAGACCAGGCCATGGTGTAATATGTCAAGCTTACACAACCAGTATGATTTCTCTGGTAGGAAATTGCATTACAATCAAAAGTGTTGAATTTTTATGTTGTATCTTGTGGGCAAGAGTTTGCTTGTAACAAATGTACTCGACAAATGTATCACAATTGCCTACATGTTATGTATTGTACAACTTCAATGTCTCATGTAACTTGTGGTCCGATCAAACTGTGTTATTTTCATTGGATGGCAGATCTGCCAACCTGTACTCATTTTGTGTACCATACACACAAAACCCCGAGTTGTGGGTTTTGACTCAACTGTCTGAAGCTGGAGCTGAACCAATAAGATAATTTGGGCGAGGAGAGAAAATCTGTCTCCCCGCTCTGGCACGCAAGTTATTAATAACTTCATGTTCAAAGTTGTGCACTCTCCTCAAACAATAGCATGAGTTTCTTTCATTGTAATAGCTACTGTAAATTAGACCGTGCAGTTCGATTAACAAGAATGTAAGCTTTCTGCCAATATCAGATATGTCTATGTCCTGGGAAATGTTCTTGTTACTTACAACCTCATGCCAATCACTTTAGCCTACGTTAACTTAACCGTCCCGTGGACGGGAAATCGATCCCAAAGAAGTTTTAAACCCCCTATGCTCCTTTGAGACCCCTCTTTCAAAGTCACTGAGTTCTCTTCTAGCCATGGTAGCCAAAATAATGGGCAACTGGACATTTTTATGCATTGATGGGATGTTACTTGCTTAATAAACTTAAGAACTGCACCCGTGTGGAAAGTACCTACTTTCAATGTACATTGTATCCCTCATTTACTCAAGTGTTTCCTTTATTTTGGCAGTTATGTCTGTCTCCTGTCTGCCCTGTCTTGTCTGTCCTGTCTGTGATTATATAAGCCTAGTTCAGTTGTTTCATATTCCAAATACAGTAGGCTAGACTTCTACATTGCATCCAGCAATTGCATTATTCCGATTTTGTCACCAAAAAAGATTAAGAAGCCAGTTTACATTTTCACTGGACTATCCACACAAACACGTCTATAAAAATGTCCCCTATATTAATTAATCATTATGACAAAGCAAAAACAGTTTTTATTAGACGTTTTTGTTAATTTTATGAAAAAAAAAATTGGAAATCACATTTACATAAGTATTCAGACCCTTTACTCAACACTTTGTTGAAGCACCAGTGATTACAGCATTTGGTTACAGCATTGAGTCTTCTTGGGTATAACGCTACAAGCATGGCACACCTGTTTTTGGGGAGTTTCTCCCATTCTTCTCTGCAGATCCTCTCAAGCTCTGTCAGGTTGGATGGGGAGCGCGTCTGCACAGCTATTTTCAGGTCTCTCCAGAGATGTTAGATTGGGTACAAGTCCGGGCTTTGGCTGGGCCACTCAAGGACATTTAGAGACTTGTCCCAAAGCCACTCTTGCATTGTCTTGTCTGTGTGTTTAGGGTTGTTGTCCTGTTGGAAGCTGAACCTTGTCCCCAGTCTGAGGTCCTGAGCGCTCTGGAGCAGGTTTTCATCAATGATCTCGCTGTACTTTGCTCAGTTCATCTTTCCCTCAATCCTGGCGAATCTCCCAGTCCCTACCGCTGGATAACATCCCCACAGCATGATGCTGCTACCACCATGCTTCACTGTAGGAAGGGTGCCAGGTTTCCTAAAGATGTGACGCTTGGCATTCAGACCAGAGACTTTTGGCCAAACGGGCTGTCATGTGCCTTTTACTGAGGGGCTTCCATTTGGCCACTTGGCCATAAAGTCCTGATTGGTGGAGTGCTGCGGAGATGGTTGTCCTTCTGGAAGGTTCTCCTATCTCTGCAGAGGAACTTTGGTGCTCTGTCAGTGACCATCGGGTTCTTGGTCACCTCCCTGACCAAGGCCCTTCTCCCCTGATTGCTCAGTTTGGCCGGACAGCCAGCTCTAGGAAGAGTCTTGGTGGTTCTAAACTTCTTCCATTTAAGAATGATAAAGGCCACTGCGTTCTTGGGGACCTTCAATGCTGCAATTTCTTTTATACCCTTTCACAGATCTGTGCCTAGACACAATCCTGTCTCGGAGCACCACACTCTGACATGCACTGTCAACTGTGTGACCTTCTATAGACAGGTGTGTGCCATTCCAAATCATGTCCTGGTGGTCTTCAATCAAGTTGTTGAATCATCTCAAGGATGATCAATGGAAACAGGATGCACCTGAGCTCAATTTCAAGTCTCGTAGCAAAGGGTCTGAATGCTTATATAAGTAAGGTATTTCAGTTTTTTACTTTAAATACATTTGCAAAAATGTATACAAACCTGTTTTTGCTTTGTCACAATGGGATATTTTGTGGAGATTGCTGAGGATTTATCTATTTTAGAAAAAGGCTTTAATGTAACTGTGGAAAAAGTCAAGGGGTCTGAATACTTTCCGAAGGCACTGTAACATCAACAAATAGGGTACTGAAAGCTGTTAGTGTAGCTAGCTAGCATGTTAACCTTATCTAACTAGATATCTTGCTAACATTAGCTATCAAGATAACCTTATCTGTTGCTTTTTGTTTTTTACTGCACCGTATTCAAAAGATTAGCCGGCTGGTTCTGGAGCTAGATTTGTCATAATCAAACATCCCCACAGATGGACACCACTGGCCTTTGACTCCGTTATCTGTTGTTAACGCCAATGTTTTGGCATCTTCCATAAATCACACCGGTGAATCCACCACGAAAAAGTTAGAATAAATAGGATGAAGCTCTGGTGATATGAATAACTGTTGAAAGATTTTGTTTTTCTACATTGTAATAGACACGGTGCAATCTTTGGTCGGTAGGCAAAAGATTGCGTACGGGAGTTGCAGCGATAAGACAAGACTGTAAATACTACCAATTGGATACCACGAAATTAGGGAGAAAAAAAGAAGAAACAGAATCTTCTGGTTTAAAAAAGTGTTCCATGTGTCAGGCGGCCAAGTGGACAAAAGGCTGTTTGGCTCATCTGTCACGAAGAGGAATAACTTTGCAGCTGTTTCTGATTAATAAACATGCCATGCTGGTTGGTGGTAACATTCAAATAAAACCGAGCCCTGAAACCGGCTTAAAATCAATTATGTCCTATTATAGCAAAATAAACCGCATTCACACTGATTTGCACGAATTGGGCATTTCAGATTTGTCAATTCAATGGCAAGTATATCATACGATGACTTGGCTTAAATCGTTGTGCAACATCATGGGTAAGCTCTAGCCATAGTCTTTCAGCTCAAAAAAATTTCCACCAGGATACATTTCTAGTCTACTGATTTGGCTACATCGTTTTATGGAATTTAAGATTCTAGGTTTCAGGAAATTTTCTATTTTAAAAATACGCAAAATGCGCCAACTTCCTGACTTCACATCAGACACACACACACACACACACAACCTTAGGTCTACATCAGCACAACTTTTTCAGAACATTCTAGGGAGAGCCCTGCCTGTACATTTAAAATGTATTTCTATTGAAGAGGAGCCAATTACCAAGTACCCATAAGACTATAGCCTACCATTCCTAAGGAGGCAACATCTGCCGCCTTGGGGTCTGAGGCCGGGAGTTCCGCCGCAGTGAAGTGCTGCTCATAAAGATTCTAAAAGTTTGGCTGGGATGGTGTTCTACTGACTGTCTTCCTGTGTTGTCTTTACTGTAGGTGGGGTGGATATTCACTGACCTGCTCTCTGAGGACACCAGGATAGGAACGGTTAAATACACCAGGAACAAGGTGAGAACACATCCATACACTGCCTGGACAAGCACTATAACCTTAACCTGTAGACCAGAATTGCGAAATACCAGGGAATAGCCTAACGCACAGCATTAGTTTTGTGAATGAATCTAGACGACTCTAGGTGGACAAAGCTGAAATATCTTACTCTTTATTTCTTTGATCATTAAAATGTTTTATCTTGTCTGTGTAGGACTCGTATTTCCTGAGTGCAGAGGAGTGCATCACGGCTGGACACTTCCAGAACCAACAGTCTAACCCCTGCAGACTCTCACCCGACGGACACTTTGGGTCCAAGTTTATCACTGTGGCGGCCACAGGTACGCTAGCTACCCATGGCTCACCTAACTAGGCTACCTGTGGCTCACTCTAAGCCTAGCGGTTAGAGCATTGGGCCAGTGACCGAGCAGACAAGATGAAAAATCTGATGTACCTTTGGGCAAGCCACTTAACCCTAATTTGCTTTATGACTGACCCTGTAAAACATATTTTCTCTGAACCTATCTGGTGTATGTGAGAAAAGTTTGTTTTTACATACAGTGCATTTGGAAAGTATTCAGACCCCTTGACCTTTTCCACATTTTGTTACGTTGCAGCCTTATTCCAAAATGGGTTGAATAATTTAAAAAATCCCCAGCAATCTACACAGAATACCCCCATAATGACAAAGCCAAACAGGTTTTTAGATTTTTTTTGCCAATGTATTAGAAATAAAAAAACGGGTACCTTATGTAAGTAAGTATTCAGACCCTTTGCTATGAGACTTGAAATTGAGCTCAGGTGCATCCTGTCCATTGATCGTCCTTGAGATGTTTCTACAATTTGATTGGATACCACCTGTGATAAATTCAATTGATTGGACATGGTTTGGAAAAACACACACCTGTCTTTAAGGTCCCACAGTTTACAATGCATGTCAAAAAACATGCTGAGGTCGAAGGAATTGTCCGTAGAGATCCAAGACAGGATTGTGTCTAGGCACAGATCTGGGGAAGGATACCAAAACATGTCTGCAGCATTGAAGGGCCCCAAGAACACGGTAGCCTTTATCATTCTTAAATGGAAGAAGTTTGGGACCACCAAGACTCTTCCTAGTGCTGGCCCCCCGGCCAAACTGCGCAATCAGGTGAGACGGGAACCCGGTGGTCACTCTGACAGAGCTCCATAGTTCCTCTGTGGAGATGGGAGAACCTTCCAGAAGGTCAACCATCTCTGCAGCACTCCACCAATCAGGCGTTTATGGTTGAGTGGCCAGACGGAAGCCACTCCTCAGTAAAGGCACATGACTGCCTGCTTGGAGTTTGCCAAAGGGCACCTAAAGGACTCAGACCATGAGAAACAAGATTCTCTGGTCTGATGAATGCCAAGCGTCACGTCTGGAGGAAACCTGGCACCATGCATACGGTGAAGCATGATAGTGGCATCATCAAGGACTGGGAGACTAGTCAGGATCGAGGGAAAGTACAGAGAGATCCTTGATGATTAACCTGCTCCACAGTGTTCAGGACCTGAGACTGGGGTTAAAGGTTCACCTTCCAACAGCACAACGATCCTAAGCACACAGCCAAGGCAATGCTGTAGTGGCTTCGGGACAAGTCTCGATGTCCTTGAGTGGCCCAGCCAGAGCCCAGATCAAACATCTCTGGAAAGACCTGAAAGTTGCTATGCAGCGACGCTCTCCATCCAACCTGATGGCGCTTGAGACGATCTGCAGAGAAGAATGGGAGAAACTCCCCAAATATAGGTGTGCCAAGCTTGTAGCGTCATACCCAAGAAGATTTGAGGCTGCCAAATGTGCTTCAACAAAATACTTAGTAAATGGTCTGAATACTTATGGGATCTTTCTGTTGTTTTATAAATTGACGAGGGACATTTTTTTTAAATACATTTTTGAACAAGGCCGTAACGTAACAAAAAGTGAAGGGATCTGAATACTTTCCGAATGCACTGTGTATATTTTGCTATCCTGGGCCTGCGCCACTGTCTAAAAGAGCAATCTGTTTACATAACATTGAGTGATGATTGGTATTCCCTGATCTTGTGATATTCATAGATCAGAAAATCCCTAGCCTGGTCCCAGATTGTTTTGTGCCGTCTTACCACTCCTATATAATTTATTTGTGTCAGTTTCGCGAAATTCGTCTTGCATCTCCTCTCAAACTTAACAGTACAGCATCACCACATAGGTTATAAATTACAGAAATATATAAAACAAATCCTATGGTATTTGACAACGGTGGTATCAACCCCCAGTCAGACTCTGTGTTACCCGCCAGGTGGTCCTGATAACCAGGTGCACTTTGAGGGTTACCAGGTGTCTAACCAGTGCATGGCCCTGGTGAGAGACGAGTGCCTACTGCCCTGCCGAGACGCCCCCGAGCTGGGCTATGCTAAAGAGTCCAGCACAGAGCAGTATGTACCGGACGTCTTCTACAAGGTACAGGAACACACACGCATTCTTAGACTGTCTAAACTTCTCAAAAGCTCAAACTCTGAAAGACACTGCACTCAAAGTCACTACCTTTTCTTTCTCACCACTAACAGACCATTTGTCATTTTAGTTCACCAAACATTTTCTTTTGGCTGAAACTAAAGGAACAAACGTTGGCATACTTGATTGAAGTTTATTATGCTTCAATTAAGTTAAATTATTTAGTTGATGAGTTAAATGGATGTGGCTATGATATGAATAAATGGAGCTAGCCAATAGTGTTGCTGGGAAAATTGCTATACTGTTACATTTCATTATTATTTTGGACGATATTTCGATACTTTGACTCCAAGAATTGATTGTTTATTTTTGCTAGGTAGCGTTAGCTAGCGCTAGTCAGTTGTACCTGCGCCAGAACTCCAGTATTTTTCATCCTATAATTTGTTCTTCATTTTAAATAGTGAGCCAACATGTTTTCAGCACTTTTATTTCTATTACTAACCTCTTTTCCATCTACAGTTTTTATTCAAGTAGTCATACCGTATTAAAAAAACGACAGCTGTGATGGAAACAGGAAGTATCAGTACAATTTTATAAATGCTTACAGATAATTTGTTAGTTCGACATGGGATCTATTTGTCTAATTAATTATGCACGAATTGGCTGTGTATATGCCTTTGTGTCAATATTGATATAATCAACTATCATATCGAAGTAAACTTGGAGTCACGTGATGATATGGTATGATCCTCCAACTATGACTCAGGAAAGCATGCAGTTTATTAGGCTACAGATTAAATAAGTTATGAACTTCACAGGGTGGTGAAAGTGCAAGGTGATGAGCTTGATGCTCCTTTCTAATGAATATTGAGGGTCTTATTCTGGTGACATGATCGATGCTTGGCTGCCATTTGACAAATTTAAAATGTATATTTTTCTGTCCATAATATTCTCATCATGCCCTCACTGTATCTGCCAGCTGTTGGCTAGAGCGCATGTGCCAAGACCAGAGTGGACACATTCGCTATATAACGCAACATGTTTAGTGATAAAACCATCAGTACAGTTGAAAATGCTAAGGAAACTCATTTTTCTGTATTAAAAAAAATAAAAAAATGTTTGGTATCCAATTAGTAGTGAGTCTTGTCTCATCGCTGCAGCTCCCGTACGGACTCGAGAGGCGAAGGTCGAGAGCCGTGCATCCTCTGAAACCCAACCAAGCCGCACTGCTTCTTGACACAATACCCACTAAACCCGGAAGCCAGCCGCACCAATGTGTCGGAGGAAACACCGTGCACCTTTTTTGCTATAGTATTCCTATTTTTCTCTTCATTGATGATTGTTCTTCCCCTCAACAGGACAAAGATAAATTTGGCAACGACATCACATATCTAGCCCGGCCTCTTCCCGTGGAGTACCTTATCATAGACGTGAGTATGATTGATTTTTTTTTTTTGCTGATGTTTCCGTTAAAACAAGAAGAAAAATTCATAAAATTCCATGTGAATTCATTGTTGCTGCCAGCAACATGGTTAACCATTGTACCTGTACTACTTTATCTCAATTTCCTTCTCATTTAACTTCTCAAAGAATTGCCATACAGGACTTCGCTGCTGTCGCTTGCCTTTCTATTCTCCATTTTCCCAACTGTTAACGATGATGACGTAGTGGTGGAGAGTCGACTCCAAAATAATTGTTTCTTAAACTCCTTGCACGTCGACTCCCATTTCTGAGTGCTAAGATTTTACTCCGAAGATTCCGTATTTTTGGAACGGTGGAGACTGATTAGTTGCCGTACTTCCGAGAACAAACACATGCATCTTTCATAACGAGCTAGCAAGGGATGGAGAGCGCAGTTTAGGCAGGATGGCCACCAGTCAAAACCGTGCTGTATCTCGCAATGGAAGGCTGTATGTCACACTTTATTGGCTTGCAATGTCTCAAATTCAATGAAGCATGGCCTATCATCAATGAATAGCCTGGGATATTGAGATTAGCGAGATGCAACACTTGGCTCTCTCACATATTCACACACAGTATGTGCACAGGTTCACTTCAAGCTGTTCACAGCTTGGTAGCCAGGGCACCAAAGCAGTGGAAAAGTTGAGCCTTCCCCTTCAATGCTCTTCGTTGTTGCGGAAATTGATCCACCAAGCTGTTTACTTTCTGCATCTACGTAAAAAAAAAAAGTGTTTTGGTTAGGAATCTTTCCTAATTTCAAGCATCCTAACTTTGTTTAAACGTTCACACCCCTAGATAGAACAAGTTCTTGCATATACAGTGCCTACAGACAGTATTCACACCTTCAATTTTTCTCCATAATTTGCTGTTACAGTCTGAAGTTAAAGTTGAGATTTTGTCACTGGCCTACACATAATAGCCATAATGTTAGTGGAATTATGTTTTTAGAAATCTTTACAAATTAATAAAAAATGAAAAGCGGAAATGTTTTCATTCAATAAGTATTCGAACCCTTTTGTTATGGCAAGCCTGAAATAAGTTAAAGTATACAAATTTGTCGAACAAGTCACCTAAGTTGCATGGGCTTAATCTGCAATACTAATGTAAAAACATTTTTTGAAAGACTACCTAATTTCTGTACCACTCACATGCAGTTATCTGTAAGGTCCCTCAGACAAGCAGTGCATTTATAAATGTATTTATAAACATCAGCAGATGTCAGTGTTTATACAGAAATCCAGTCTAAAACCCCAAACAGCAAGCAATAGAGATGTTGAAGCACGGTGGCTAGGGAAAAACTGCCTATAAAGGCAGGAACCTAGGAAGAAACCTAGAGGAACTGGGCTCTGAGGGGTGGACAGACCTCTTCTGGCTGTGCTGGGTTTGAGATTATAAGAGTACATGGCCGTTAAGGCCAGATCGTCCTTCAAGATGTTTAAACATTCATAGATGACCAGCAGGGTCAAATAATAATTTGTGGTTGTAGAGGGTGCAACAGGTCAGCACCTCAGGAGTTGTCTGTTGGCTTTTCATAAGTGAGCTTTCAGAGGTTGAGACAGCAGGTGCAGGGAGGGATGAAGAGGGGGAACCAGAAGACAGGAGAACTTCATTGGATGGTGACCCTAGCCCCCTGGCACATAGACTATTGCAGCATAGATAATGGAGGCTGGGACGGGGGGTCAGGGGACCTTGTGGCCATGTCTAACAATACCCCCGGACAGGGCCAACCTGGCAGGATATAACCCCTCCCACTTTGCCAAAGCACAGCCCCCACACCACTAGAGGGATATCAACAGACTACCAACTTTCTACCCCTACCCATAGCCCACGAATATCTCTACCGTATGAGCAAAACCAGACAGGAAGATCACGTCAGTGACTCAACCCACTCTAGTAGAGTGCTGTGCTAGTGTCAGACTCCACTAACCTGGCAGGCTGGCTTAACTGCCTGCTGCCTGGCCTGCACCCTATCTCCTAGAAGAGTTAGACAGGGCTCTCTGTTGATAGCACCCCTCCAGCTTGGATGGAGTTGGTCACTCCTCAGCAGGTTTGGCCCCAGAAGGAGGGCCAGTTATCTACAAAGTTTTCAACCAGCGATTTTATTTATTTATTTTCATTTAACTAGGCAAGTCAGTTAAGAACAAATTCTTATTTACATTGAAGGCCTTGAAACAGTGGATTAACGGCCTTGTTCAGGGGCAGAACGACAATGTTTACCTTATTGGCTCGGGGATTCGATCTAGCAACCTTTAGGTTACCTGCCCAATGCTCTAACCACTAGGCTACCTGCCGACCCATGTAGCCCAGTGTTGTGCGAGTCTGCTGTAGAGCTCATCACTCCCCTTAACTGGGGCCCAGAGACAATTACTCAATGCCAACACGTCTTTCTAGCTGATTTACATGAAGCTATGTTGCCCTTTGACCTGTTTCATCCTAACACCGTTGGTGCCAACATGGATAACAATATCCCTATACCATCTACACTCGCCAGTTTTAGCCTCAGCCAGCACTATCTTCAGATTAGCTTTTATGTTGATATCCCTGCCCCCTGGTAAACAGTGTATGATCGCTTTTAAAGTCTAATATTGCGGGGAATGGAGCTTTCAAATTTGTCAGAGCTAATGGTAGATAGGTAAAAAAAATCAGACATTGAATATCCCTTTGATCAAGTTATTAATTACGCTTTGAATGGTCTTAACAGTGATACAGGTGTCTTTCCTGACTCCGTTGATGGAGAGGAAGTATTAATGGCTGTGATAGGAGAGAATTGAGGATGGATCAACATTATAGTTAATCCACAATGCTAACCTAATTGACAGTGAAAAGGAAGCCTGTAAAGAGTACAAATATTCCGAAATAAAGTAATACTGAAAAAAATGTGGCAAAGAAATTCACTTTTTGTCCTGAATACAGTGTTATGTTTGGGGCAAATACAACACATTACTGAATTACCTCTTCATATTTTCAAGTATATTGGTGGCTGCATTGTTTTATGGATATTCTTGAAGTTAACGACTGGGAGGTTTTTCAGAGTAAAAAATAAACGTAATGGAGTGAAGCACAGGCAAAATCCTAGAGGAAACCTGGTTTAATCTGCTTTTCACCAGACACTGGGAGATTAATTCACCTTTCAGCAGGGCAATAACCTTAAACATCAGGCCAAATCATTGTTGCTTACCCTCAAGACAGTAAACATTTCTGAGTTGCCGTGTTACAGTTTTGACTTAAATTTTCTTAAATCTATGGCAAAACCTGAAAAAGGTTGTCTGGCAATGATCAACCAATGTGACCGCTTGAAAAATTTTCAAAATAACATTTTGCAAGTGTTGCACAATCCAGGTGTGGAGAGCGCTCTTAGAGACTTACCCAGAAAGACTCAGCTGTTATTGCTGCCAAATGTGATTCAAATATGTATTACCTCAGGGGTGTGAATACTTCTGTAAATGAGATATTTCTGTATTTAATTTTCAATAAATGTGGAAATATTTCTAAAAACAAATGTTTTCACTTTGTCATTATTTTTCCCCAACTCAACAAAATGTGAAAGAAGTCGAAGGTTATTAATACTTTCTGAAGGCACTATAGGTAATTCATCAATGATATTTTGTGATGAGTAGCGGTAGGGCAGATTTTAGAGTTTAGCAAACTTAGCAGGGCCAGTCAACTAAAATAAGCCTCTGTCAATCAATATTATTCCATTTACATTCCCCATACCTTCCAACTAGCAAGTTCATATACACGTTGTTTTCAGAACATTTTGATTGCTGTGTGTGTTTACGAACAACTAAATGGTCAAACCGAAACTTTGCCCAATGATGTCAGGATGATGTCTTCCTCTTTCCACAATAATGTCATAAAATGTTGACATCTCCATGCCATGCAGCCATACATCTACCACCTCACCCTGGGGTGGTGTTAGCCAATGATGAGCCAGAGAAAATAAAGAGAACTAGATAACTTGCCAAATATTTATTGCCATCTGAGAGCACTTAATTCCTTCTTGTATTGTTTTTTCATATTGACATCTGTTTTCTTGGCTCTACATCTCACTGATGTCAGAGGGAAGGCGCGTGCTCTCAAAGATCTAACTCGTTTCCAATCAGTCAACTCTTCTTCGCTCTCCTTCCTTCCATCTCCATCCAGATAACCACCACGTTCCCCAAGGACCCCCAGTACACCTTCTGCTCCACACAACGCTTCCCCATTGAGAACAGAGACATCCTGGGAGAGACACAGGTAATCATTATCACACGCACACCATTCTGCTCCACACAATGCTTCCCCATAAAGAACAGATACATCCTGGGAGAGACTTGCTCAATAACACACCCACAGTAACAAACAAAATGTTATATTTGTTTTGCTTCAGTAGCCATATAGTGACCTACATACTTCTCTCTGTTTCAGAGCTTTCAGAAGGCTCTGTCATTTCCCCCGCTGACCCTATAACCCTCTTTGGCAACAGCCATACTTTCTGCTATGTTTCAACCTGACCTGATCACATGTAACTCTGCCGATGAAAATTAGTGCTCATGTTTAGAGTCCCTGGGCTATGGGGGGGTTATAGGAAATTATTACTCTCGATCATATTCCATGTTTTCCCCTTTCTGTGTGTGTAACAGGACTTCCACAGTTTAGCTACGTACCTGTCCCAGTGCACCTCCACTGTATTCCTGGACATTGTGTCGGATTTTCACCTACTCATCTTTCTGGTCACCAACGAGGTCATGCCTCTCAGAGTAAGTACTGTAATGCCACACACACTCTTTTCCACACATCATACAGATTTGCGCACACACCAAACACGTTCGAGCACAATGTTTTGGTTTGTTGTCACGCTACAAAAGGTTCAGATTATCACCACGTTTATCCAATGTGGAAGTGATTAGTGTCGTAGTCGTCAGGATGTTTTTCCTGAGAATGTCTTTGATGGCGGTTAAATACATTACACACTTTACATAATAACGCTTCACCATCTGGGAGTCTGATGGATGAATCTGGGTTTAGTGAATGACAGAAGAATGCTACCTGCCCCAATGCATAGTGCCAATGGTACATTTTGGTGGAGGAAGAATAATAGTGTGAGGCTTTATTTTATGGTTCGGACTAGGCCCCTTAAGTCCAGTGAAGGGAAATCTTAACGCTACAGCACACACTGACATTCTAGACGATTCTGTGCTTCCAACTTTATGGCAACAGTTTGGGGATGGCCTTATCCTGTTTCAGCATGACAATGTCCTCGTGCACAAAGTGAGGTCCATAGAGCAAGTCCCCGCAGCAACGTTCCAACATCTAGTGGAAAGCCTTCCCAGAAGAGTGGAGGATGTTACAGCAGCGAAGGGGGGGACCAGCTTAATTTGAATGCCCACGATTTTGGAATGAAATGTTCAATGAGCAGGCATTCACATACTTTTGGTCATGTAGTGTACTTTTGGTCACTTTAAAATACAGTGCCTTCCAAAGTATTCATATCCCTTGACTTATTCCACATTTTGTTGTTACAGCCTAAATTCAGATTGGATGAAATATATATTTTTATCACCCATCTACTCACAATACCCCCTAATGACAAAGTGAAAACAAGTGTATATAATTTATAGAAAATTAAATACAGAAATATCTAACATGTAAGTTTTCACACCCCTGAGTCAATACATGTTTGAATCACCTTTGGCAGCGATTACAGCTTTGAGTCTTTCTGGGTAAGTCACTTAAGAATTTTGCACACCTGGATTGTATAATATTTGCACTTTGTTCTTTTTAATATTCTGTCAAGTTGGTTGTTGATCATTGCTTGACAGCCATTTCCAAGTCTTGACGTACAGTACCAGTCAAGAGTTTGGACACCTGCTCATTCCAGGATTTTTCTTTATTTTTACTATTTTCGATATTGTAGAATAATAGCGAAGACATCAAAACTAGGAAGTAACACGCATGGAATCATGCAGTAACCAAAAAATTGTTAAACAAATTGAAATATATTTGAGATTCTTCAAAGTAGCCATCCTTTGCCTTGATGACAGCTTTGCACACTCTTGGCATTCTCTCAACCAGCTTCATGAGGTAGTCACCAGGAATGCATTTCAATTAGCAGGTGTGCCTTATTAACAGGTCATATGTGGAATTTCTTTCCTTAATGCGTTTGAGCTATTTAGTTATGTTGTGACAATGTAGGGGTGGACAATGTAGATGGCCCTATTTGGTAAAATGCCAAGTCCATATTATGACAAGAACAGCTCAAATAAGAAAATAGAAATTCAGTCCATTACTTTGAGACCTGAAGGTCTGTCAATCTGGAAAAGTTCAAGAAATTTGAAAGTTTTTTCAAGTGCAGTCTTATAAAAAGACACGGAGTTGCCTCTGCTGCCGAGGATAAATTAATTAGATTAGCAGCACCTCAGATTGCAGCCCAAATAAATTCTTCAAAGTTCAAGTAACAGACACATCTCAATGTCAACTGTTCAGAGGAGATTGCGTGAATCAGGTCTTCATGGTCAAATTGCTGCAAAGAAATAACTACTAAAGGACCCCAATAAGAAGAGACCAAGAAACATGAGCAATGGACATTAGACCGGTGGATATATGTCTTTGGTCTTAGTCCAAATTTGATATTTGGTTCTAACAGCTGTGTCTGTGACGCAGGGTAGGTGAATGGATGATCTTTGCATGTGTGGTTCCCACCGTGAAGCATGGAGGTGATGGTGTGGGGTGCTTTGCTGTTGACATTGATTTATTTAGAATTCAAGGCACACTTAATCAGCATGGTTACCACAGCATTCTGCAGTGATACACCATCCCAACTGGTTTGTGCTTAGTGGGACTATCATTTGTTTTTCAGTGGGACTATCATTTGTTTTTCAACAGGAGAATGACCCAACACACCTACAGGCTGTGTAAGGGCTATTTGACCAAGAAGGAGAGTGATGGAGTGCTCCATCAGTTGACCTGGCCTCCACAATCACCCGACCTTAACCTATTTGAGATGGTTTGGGATGAGTTGTACCACACCGGGAAGGAAAAGCATTCAGCATTCAGTTTATGTAGGAACTCCTTCAAGACTGTTGGAAAAAGCATTCCAGGTGAAGCTGGTTGAGCGAATGCCAAGAGTGTGCAAAGCTGTCATCAATGCAACGGGTGGCTACTTTGAAGAATCTCAAAATATATTTAGATTTGTTTAACTTATTAAAAAATATATATTATTATTACATGATTCCATGTGTCATTTCATAGTTTGGATGTCTTCGCTATTCTTCTACAGTGTAGAAAATAGTAAAAAATAAAGACAAACCCTTGAATTAGCATGTCCAAACTTTTGACTGGTACAGTATAATTTCAAGACAATAAAAAAATCAAACACTGTTATTGCAGACAGTGAGTCCATGCAACTTGTGACTTGTTAAGCTAATATTTTCTCCTGAACTTTAGGCTTGTCATAACAAAGGGGTTGAATACTTATTGACTCTTGACATTTCATGTTTTCATTTGTTACTAATTTGAAAACATTTCTAAAAACACATTTCCACTTTGACATTATTGGGTATTGTTATACATTTTAAATTCAGGTTAACATAACGAAATGTGGAAAAAGTCAAGGGTTGTGACTACTTTCTGAATGTGCGCTGTATGTTGTATAACAGAGTTATAATGATCTGTTCATAGGACAGCATTGGTCTGCTGCTGGACGCGGTGAAGACAAAAGACGAGGAGCTGGCTCAGACTTGGAAGAAGTCTGAGCAGTGGGCCACCATCGAGCAGCTGTGCAGTAAGTACCACTGGCCATCAAGGAGGGCGCTGACATGCCTTAGTTGAAATTATTACATTTCTATAGCTGTTGAGAAGAGATGGATTGGATTTTAAAGTGATGGATGAGTTGAACTTGTCTTGCATTAATTTCAGTTATCCTTTATTGACCACAAAGATCAATTTGGAATCAGCTCATTACATGTATCATTCCTTCATACAAAAATAAGTCTGAAAAGTAATCGCTGGTAAGTCACCTTTCTGTTTTCCCTTAACCCTGACCACTCTCTTCTCTCCTCAGGCACGGAGGGTGGGCAGCCATCGGGCCCTCAGGAGTTTGGTGCCATGGGCGGGGGTCCCTCTACCCCAGCTTCCTCATCGGCCATGTGGTCCTGCCTCCACTGCACCTTCATGAACCAACCAGGCACAGAGCTCTGTGAGATGTGCAGCCTGCCGAGGGGTTAAACCCCATCCTTCCTGTGGCCCCCTGCCCTGCTTCTCAATCCCCTCCTTTACTACCCTATGTCCAGCCCTGCCCACCTCCCCGCTTCCTTACGCACCAATGACATCATTGCACCGGGATTGGATGCTGCAAGCAGCTGTGTGATTGGATGTCTCCTCCTCTTGGCCCCTCCCCCTGGCCCTCAGTCCCTCCCATCTCAGACTGCTAAGGAATGATAAGCGCAAAATGAAGGCACTAGTTTACAGCAAATGAAATTATGTAACAAAGGTTGACTGTGTGCTCTCAATCTTCTCTCTTTCTCTCTCTCTCTCTCCGCCGTGGCCTCTGACTGAGACTGGCTGGGACATGTTTAGGTAAAAGCACTTTGGCATCAAGTCTTCTTCCCTATTTCTCCCTATGGCCCCTGATATTCTTCCATGACCTGGCTCCCCAAAAAATGTCTGCTTCAGGACAACGGCAAAAGAAAGACTAGAATTTGGATGTTATATCCCACTCACACCGACCAGTGCCCATCCCCTCTTGCTGTTATGACTTATTCTGGAAATTCTGTTGTGTAAATAATATACATTATTTGAGGAATGATTGATGCTGTTTATTTAATTACATTTAATTCCTGATTGTAGCTACAGTATATATCTGGACTTTTGAAACAGTTTGGGTCAGTTGTGTGCCGTCAGATGCTACAGTTCTTGTAGAACTCATCATCCTCCCTTACAGTTGACAGTTATCAGACAGTGACGGTCTATCTATAAGATCTCTTCATTGGCCCAAGCTTAGAGACGTTAAATGTATCTATCATACACGGTCTCATAAATCTAACCTCCTTTATTTAGTGTTTTCTGTTGCAGGAGAGATGTTTGTTCTCAGTTGCTCAGGCTTTTCCCCTTGGTTGATGCCCTGCCCTCAGGAGTAAGTTTGGGAGATGGCCTTTTGGGTTATATTTCTAATTTGAATTAGAACTGGCGTACATGCTCAGTATTGGTTATATCTCCAGTTGAAGCTTATACTGTTTAGTAGACCATGCCTGTTTTGATGGCAGCTTTGAGATGCTTACTTACAGTGTAGGTAGTTAACCCAGTATCTCCCTCTTTCTCGCCGTAGCTTTTTCTGGCCTCTGTTGTCCTCTTTCGACTGGCGCCAGTCCAGAGGGGCCAGGGCGTAGAGAATGGGTAATATCTTCTCTGACGGGCCCCCTATGGATCTCCATCACTCTGCCTTCAAAGACTCCATAGGTCACAGGTCAACAGTGGGAGAGAAAGATACCTTAATGGTCCATGCCTTCCAGCAGGCCAATGTGCTGTGCACCTGGGATGGAGAGGAAGAAAGATGGTGAGGGGAAAAAAAGATTGCCAAGAAGGGGGGAGAAGGCAGGCAGTGTTGCGCTCTGGGTGTGTGTGCTTCTTTTACATAGAACCAATATTTCCCTCCACTAAAAGCTGTAAAACTGAACTCATTCCATTGGTAGTAATTTGATGTCAAATAACTGATGTCCACCGCACAATCAATTCAGTAGGGAATGTTTCCCCTTCTCATGCCCCCTTTTTGAGATGCAGATTACAGTGATCCAGGTACACTATAATGTCTAATGAGAATATGAATGGGTTAGCGGGTATCATTGACCTTTCACACGAGCACTTATTCCACAAGAGCTCTGTCAACACTGGGGGGTTGTGTGTTACTTCACATATATCGCTGATTCAAGGGATTCAGCTTTATATGCTTGAAATAAAGCGCTCAAACCTTTACACTGCTATTTTGATGGCATTCAACTAAGTCATTGGTTTGATTTTCTTTTTTGGTTTGATTTTACTCTTTTACATTGTAGAAGTCAGATTTGTCCAACAGATACCTCAATTTTTTCCAGCCTTCAAGTATTTCCTGAAGAGGGGCTTTATTCAAAATACGTAGCGAGTGTCCCAAGAGGTTGGGCCTGTTACTTGAATTTTTCATCCATTTTGGGGCTGCTATCAGGAAATTGTCATTTTTAAGTTAAAAAGAAGAGGGGGGGGGTGGCGGTCATAGCTTTCAAATTATGCTATTTATAAAGATTTTTTTATAAGAGCTTAGAAGTAATTTTCATTGAAGTGAGTATATATTTTTAGTTTGTAGATTAATTTGAGAATGCTTTAAGGTTATTTTGCCTGTTTCTATCCCTTTCCCTCTGTGAGAAGATCTGAAGATCTGCTGATGCCATGCTAACGGATTGATGAACAGTACATAACACATGTCCTAGCTCTGGTCCAGGGGGTTACATATGGCTTGCTGATGAAGCCGCACGTAATGCCCTGGACCAGAGCTACAAAAGTCCCAATTTCCCGCTCAGAGCTGAAGAATTGGACCCTGAAAGAAAGTTATATGATACTGTACACCTGGATTTAAATTTTCAATATCAAAAATACCAGTAAAACAATAAAAAATAATTCCTATCAATGGAGCAGTGTTTTATTTTGTTTCGCCTTATAAGCCTGATATGGTTTCTTCATAACTACTTTACAGCTGAATTTGCCCTCTTAGGGAAGTGGTTAAGGTTGGGGCCTATTTAAAAGGCCATATGGTGCGTGGCCTCAGAATGCATGTGTACTCTGAAGCACAGTGTGATTTTTGAAGCAGGACCTCCACCATTGCTCCCGAGTGGCGCAGCGATCGAAGGCACTGCATTCCCTGGTTCGAATCCAGGCTGTATCATATCCAGCTGTGATTGGGAGTCCCATAGGGCGGCGCACAATTGGCTCATTGGTTAGAACGTTGGAATTGTAACCGAAAGGTTGCAAGTTCGAGTCCCCGAGCTAACAAGGTAAACATTTGTTGTTCTTCCCCTGAACAAGGCAGTTAACCCACTGTTCCTCAGCCGTCATTGTAAATAAGAATTTATTCTTAACAGAATTGCCTAGTTAAATAAAAAATAAACTCTTTCCCCATATTCTTTTGAAGTCTTTACAAATTGGTGTTTTTCTGATGTGTTATTTTGTTCTCAACTGGTCCATGAGGTGATGGCAGTGAATTAATGGCATGACAATGGGCCTTAGGATCTTTTCACGGTATCTCTGCATTCACAAATTGCCATCAATAAAATAAAATTGTGGTCGTCTGTAGCTTATACCAGCTCATGCCATAACACCACTGCCACCATGGGGCACTCTGTTGACATCAGCAAACCGCTCACCCAAACAAGTCACGAGGCACACTCCCTCAACTTGGGACATCTGTGGCATAGTGTTGTGTGACAAAACTGCACATTTTAGTGTGCGCAAGAAGCACCTGTGTAATGATCATGCTGTTTAATCAGTTTCTTGATATGCCACACCTCTCAAATCGATGGATTATCTTGGCAAATGAGAAATGCTCACTTACAGGTATGTAAATAAGTGCTTGAAATTGGAGAGAAGTAGATTTTTGTGTATATGGAAAATTTCTGATTTTTGTATTTTTTCAGCTCTTGAAACATTAGACCAACACTTTACACGTTGCATTTATATTCTTGTTCAGTGTACTACTTTTACTTTGTTTTCAAATGCATATAATTTTAGCCATAAAGTCAAGATAACGTATTGATATGATAAAATAGCCATGAAGATAACATAAGGAAGTGTAATGTCCCTGCTTCCAATTAAATCCACTACTCTATCTTTCCTGCTGGCTTGATCATTCTGTTTTATGAGGGACCGGTGAATGTTATGAAGCAGTCATTTATAGGTGAGGGTTATCGTCTTTGTGCAGATGGAGATACTAGTCTCAACAGGACCCAGGTGGGAAGCAGATGTAGCACAGGCAGGATCGCATTCATCACGCACCAAATGGAAATAACACAGACAAACAAGGTGGGACTACGTGAACTTGGCCAATAAGAAGCACTAGTCTGCACTACTGAACAGGAATGTCCATGAAGAGGGGTGCTCTTACCAGGCAAGTCAGTTAAGAACAAATTCTTATTTTCAGTGACACTGTTCCTGTTCAGGGGCAGAATGACATATTTGTACCTTGTCAGCTCAGGGGTTTGAACTTGCAACCTTCCGGTTACTAGTCCAACGCTCTAACCACTAGGCTACCCGGCTACCCGAGATGGAATGTGCAGGAAGAGAAGAGGTTAACTCAGTTTCAAACACTAGTGAGATATTTATACATGGTACTACTGGTTTATGGGACTACACTTAAGACCCCCCAGGGAACCCAGTTTAGGTAACCTTGGCTACTATCGTACAATGAGTATTCCTCCACTACTGTGGATAACGACCCTCACTCACTCTTACTGTTATGCCCCATTTGTAGTTCTCTTGTGATAAATTACCATTTATGTCACATGCTTCTCACAGAGGTCATAACATGGGGTCAAGTATGACAGAGAAAGGAAGAGAATGCTGAGGTTAAACAATTCTAATAACTCATTCCAACCCAGTCCCTACACATTCCTGTAGATCTGAAAGTAATGTAAAATAAGGTACAGATACTGGATAAGCATTATGGTAAATGGACAACCGTAATAGTGATGCATGATGTGGGTGTGTTTTTTCTTAGGGGGGTGGAGACATGGATGACACCCTTCCCTTGGCAAGACCTCAGTGTAGGGGAGGGGACATACTGACTGCCGAAAAGTATATAAGCAGGTCCCTCTTATCGATGCTCTACAAACTTGCACTGCTGTGGGATTATTATCAAACACTGTGACTTATTCGGGACAGTTTTTTTGAACGAGCAGGTACATAGTCTGTGTCTACTTATGTATTCTCAGCAAAAAATAATTGGTGAAACATACTGTGAGAAAATAATCAGGTTATTACACATTTAGTGTAAGACGGTAGAATGGATGTCTGCAGAGCAAGTTAAACTGGCATAATTATATCAGTTCAGGTGTAATGTATGATATGTCTTATTCTGACTTGAGGATGAGGACTACAGTGGCTTTGCTGTGCCTGGTGGCTCTTTGTGCAGCGCAGAAGAGGAGGAGAACTGAACAGAACTCAGAATGGGACTACAGGACAGAGGGTGAGTGGCTGCTGGTCTGTTCTCATTTCAGAATCAGAATCACCTTTATTCACATTTTCAAGTACATTTCCAGGTACCAGGAATTTGTTCAAATGGTGCTGACCACAATAAACAGAATATACAGACAAGATATATAGATGAAGAATTTCCTCACAATCCACATACAGTATATAGATACAGCAAAAACAGAGCAATTACACATTCTGGTTGGCCCCTCTGAGCATGTGAGTCATCCTCAGCAGTCACAATTTGCTTTCTCTGTTATTATTGCATTCCTTTGTTGCTAATGTATTCTTTAGACATGATGCGGACAGGGTAGCCAGAAATCAGCACAGGGATTTTGAAGAATTGTTAGAAGTAGAACTAAGTACAAAACACTATCAAGAAACATTAACCAAATGACTACCCTCTTCCCTGTTCATGCCATTGCAGCAGAGAAGGTAAACACTAGAGTCTGTGCCAACCTCACCCTGGTGTTGGACAACTGGAAGTTTGCCATCATGACCCAAGTCAAAGACCTTCTCCTCAACGACCACAGCACTGTGCTGCCTGACTACGGGAGGTGGGTAGAATCCGTTGTAGATATGTTTAGTAGGTATTTAGATCAGAAGTTCATTGGTAAGCTCGGAAAAATAACATACTGTATGATTTGATAAATATAAATGTAAGATACTTCACTGTATCTATTACAAAGCCCATTACTTTGGAAATGTACCTTTTTAGCTTTAGTCTTTGTTAGTCAGATCCCTTTGTTATAACAGACACAATAAGACTTTATAACATAGAACTTGTTTTTGAACTGTAATGAACTCCCGCAGCCTCCTCGTTACACTTTTTCCCCCTCACCCTATCACTCCCTTCCTCCAGGATACCTCCTCTATCGGATGCCCTAGGAGACCTCTACAAGGAATTCAATGCCCTGAAGGAGCGCCTGGGGGAGCTGACCACCAAGTTTGAAGGCGTCGAGGCATTCGTGGACGACGTGAGGGCAGGAAGAATCCCTTCCCAGAGAAGAGCAGAGCCCCGCCCACTGACACCAGACGAGGAGAACCAGAGCACCATGCTGACCGGAACTGGAGACGGAACCGGTACCAGCACTGGTACTAGACCACAGGGACGCAGAAACCGGGTTGTGGTCCGGAGAGTCAAGATACCTGCTGATGGTGCCCAGGTCTAAGGGATTGGACTGTGACCACAAACTTCAATACACTCTCCACCTTAAACTCAGTGGTGAAAATGACACTCTTTCTCTCTAAGCACTCAAGAATTATAAAAAATAATGAGCTGGCTATACAGTAAAAATGTAATGCTTTCCCCATTCCGTCAATGAACTCAAATTGTGGGAGACAAGTTGTAAATATTATTTGGCTATTTCTCATTTTTACACGAAATGTTGGTGAGAATGTTAACCTGTGGATGAATCTGATAACCTCTTTGTCGATAGGTGGCGCCACAGTGTATCCAATGACTATATTTCAAGTTTGTGCCTTGCTTCAATAGGGTTTCCTGTGAGGGCTTGATTGATCATTTGATATTTTAACAGTACAGTCATTTATCATGTGTTGTTTTTATCAGATTATTGTCTAATTGTACTATTGTATTGGCCTATCATCACAGTTTCACATCTGCATATGAATGATATTATTGATATAATTTCTTTTGATCTGTAAATTATATAAATATTTAACCTTAATTGAGCTTTTCTTCAAAGGATGAAGTTACCCCTAGGCACAGATCTGGAATCAGCATTTTACCTGAAAATAGGCATAGGCCTACATGTATTAGGGGTGCCAAGCATATCCTAGATCCGCTGCTTATTGCAGACATAATAAAGGTATTCTGGTTTAGTTACGGTTGAATGAATGTTAAATAATGACAAACATTTACAGAAAAGGCGCTTTAAAATGAATGCGTGTAAATCATAGTGGGCGTGACTGTGAATATGTTTAGGTTTCTATTTGGGAAAAAACACAGGCTCAGTTGGTAAGAAATGAAACTGAAAGGCAAAACTTAAGGGACTGTCATACACTGACCTACCCGCTTTAAATGAAGATAACTTTACGTTCACATGTCCAGTTATACATGCAAGATGTTTCGCGACGATCCCTCGAGTTAGGTAAAGGGTGGAGTTTATGAATGTTGGCAGGTGAGCGTTAGAAGGTATTAGCAAATGTATCTTACTTTAGTGGTTGTATTGCTGCAACTGACATGTCTGAATAGTATTGTAGCAAAGAACAAATTTGTCAGGTAAGGAAGTGCCGCCTGTTTTCTCACAGCTTTTTCTAGTTGTAGGCTGTGATGTTACCGTTTATTAGAAATATTGTTTTTACAGACAATTTTTTTTTTTGTCTATAAAGAGACGGTCAATATTTTGACAAGTTAAATACGCATGTATCTAGTAAATCTTTAGAGGGAAATGCAATATTTTTAATGACATTTTAAATAAGTAAGCAAGCAATTTCTTAGGAAATAACTCCCATACTCATAACTGGGAGATGAGAGTCAAACAGAGAAATCGAGGAAACAGAAACTTGGCGACTTCCATCTGACAAACTGATTGAGGAAGTAATTTTACTGCAGCTATATATGAGGCTTGGCAGCAACGGCAGCGCAGTTGTTGCTGTTTTGTATGTTCCCTAAATGTCTAAACATAGTTTCTTTCTGAAGTAGTTAGATATTGCTTCTATTAGAACATTTCATTTGTATTATTCTCCATCTGTAGTGAGAGATTAAGAGAGTGTCTTTAACGTCCAAACCTACCAGAGAGGATACACAACATACAGAGCAATATATACCGGTCTGGTGGGCTGGCCAGCAGCTCTTCAGATGGAGCTTGGTTCAGGTGACCGTAGTCCCCAAGGAGATCATGGGTCCTTGTCCCAGCAGTGCCCTGGGGTGCCAACAGGGAAACTTCGGCACAACATGGAGTTAACTGCTGAGAAGGACACTGTCACGAAGAGACCCAAGACAGAGGGACAGCAGGTGACACATGACCACCAACCACCTTTCATTTTTACATTCTCTGAGGTCATTAAAGATCCCATGGTACTTATCATAAGAGTAGGGGTGTTAACCCTGGTGTCCTGGCTAAATTCCCAAGCTGTCTTTCATACCATCATGGTCACCTAATCACCCCCAACTTACAATTGGCTCATTCATCCCCCTCCTCTCCCCTGTAACTATTCCCCAGGTCGTTGCTGTAAATGACGTGTTCTCAGTCAACTTACCTGTTAAAAAACCTGTTCTCTACCAACTGACCACACGGGAACCCATGTGCCTATGTCTTTCATTGTACAATCATTAACAATAAAACTAATGAAACAATTTGGGTAACAGTACATATTGTCCTGATTTAAAAGAGAAACTGACATTTATTGTCATTGCTGACTTTTTTTTGTTATCAACAGGACCAAACAAAGTCTCCCAGAAGAGATCAGGATATGAAGAAGAAGACAAGGAGAGGCAATAGAAGAAAAAATAAAGGAATGAAAAATCAATCTGACAAGGATCCTCAGACTCAGAGTACACTGGAAAAAGGGCAGATGGAGACCCAAACCAACCAGGTGTGTCAAACCTTGGAAACACAGACACAAGAACACAACCAAGACCAAGACCAACAAGCTGAAACCAGTCAACAACAAGACCAGTCCATGCATCAGACTAATGATACAAAACAAACACATGTCAAGGATGCTAAGAGAGTTCACGTCCAGACTCAAACAAATAAACCTAAAGGCAAGAACCGGGCAACTCAGACCCCTATAGTTGTTCAGAACACACAGCAGACACAGACAGAACCCTCTGATTCCACTCAGCCAATGACAGATGAACATGCTGACACCACTCAGCCAATGAATGAGCAAACACAGAACAGCGATGGAGCAGGCAGTGATGGAGCAGCATCAGAACCACCTAAGAGGGAGAATCCAAACTCTACCGAAGAGGTAAAGAGTAAGCCCGAATCAGGGAAAGGGGTACAACATTCAGGAGAAAGCTCAGGGAGTCCCGCAGCCTGCCAGGTAAAACAGGGAGTCAAATTAACTACCAAGTCTTATGTAGAAGCTGCAGCGGAAGATAAAACAAAGACTCAGAAGAGGTCGAGTCCTCAGACTTCAAATCAATGCAAAAAGGATTCCAAGAGTAGAGGATGTCGGTAAGCTGGCAATAAGCTTATGGCATGCTGTTATTACCTGAGTACAATGAGTATCAACACATGACGTGACACACAAATATACTGTTATTACTTCTTTATTACTGTAACTAGTCACTCAACATTTTCGGTCTTCTTTTATTTTCTCGCCTTCATCAGAGAGCGGTCCCCAGTAAGGATTCCTCCTGGGACTCCTATGTTCACCTTTCATATCTATGCTGTGCTGAACAAAAAGTTCAGATTCAACCAAGAATATGACACACTCTTGTTATGTCATCAAGGTGAAACTCATGCGCTTGAAATGACTCATTTCGTGTGAGTATGAATACTTTTCTCCTTACTGGTGATGTTGGATTGATGAGAATATTTTACTGTTTATCGGCTACATAAATCACACAATACACACATGGTGATAATTATCATTGTTTGTAAATCAGTTTTTAATTTATTCTTTAGAGGTCTATGTCAGCAAGGCTATCTAATAGAAGCAAGTCTCTCAGTACCGGAAAGCTCAATACCCAGGGGACAAATGTTGACTTACCAATATCGGGTGCAGCAAAGGCAGAAAGACATTGTGGAGATAGCCACAAGGAATATTCAAATTCCAAATGATTTACAAGTAAAGGGTAAGAGGAAAACATTTCAAATCTATTTTTAGAAGTTAACGGTTACCTTGTATGTTACATTGAGTATGATACTGATTATTCATCATTGTTTCCAGAGTTGCACCTTTATGAGGGTCACATTAATCGGCTGGAGTCATGGTGGTCCTTCCAAGGATGGTTAGATGTGTTCCAATCAAAAAGAAAGGGTATGGCTGATGCCTGGCAAGCCTCTGCCCATCTACTACTAGACCACATTTTACAGAAATGGGATCCACCCAACCAGGAGAGCACTGTGCAGTTTGCTCAGCTCTTGCATCATTTCCAGAGGAGTTACTCCTCAGCTGTTCAACAGGTGGTCTACCCAGGATATTTCAATCCCCCTTTGGTTAAGGTGAATGGGACATTTACAGTGTGTAATGATATTGTAATGGCATTTCAAGAAAACAGTATGACCATTAGATCCAATACCACACATTCAACATTTTCATTATTTTTCTCTTTTTTTTGGAATAAAGGTGTCAGAGTTGATTTCTGAGCATTTGCTGCAGCTGTTGCATGCTGAGTCCCAGGGAACATCGCAGAAGAGCCAGACTGTCAACAACCCTCTAGTGTTTGGCTTGTCTTTGTTCAGAGTCTGCCAAGCTTGTCAGATAGATCTTGGGGTGAAGGGCTGGGCAAAACTATGCTACGTAGTATCCTCACACACTGCACTTGACAGCAGAAACATAGAGGAAATTAGAAATGTCTTCTCTTTTCCACAAAAGTGAGTTTCAGATGCAATGTTTATATTGTGTTGTTTGATTACAGCAACCCTGTTTATATGTCGGGTGAAATCTGTTAATCTGTCTTTCTTTGTCTCCACAGCCTTGTGATTGGTATGATCAACTACTGCTCACAGAGGCTGGTCTCAGAGCTTCCCCTGCTCATTCCTCTACTGCACACTCTCATACAGCCAGGAGCAGACGCTGGCAGGCTTGGTCCTACTATAGAGGAGATGAACTGGGCTGGGCTTGAAAATGTTAAGTACACCAACTTCAGAGAGAGGATCAGAAGCTTTTCTGACAAAAGAAGGTTTGTCCAATTGTCCCTCAAAGTGTCTCAAAACCCTATTTGAGTGGTCCACAATGTGCTTTTTAAAATCTGCATTGTGAATAATTGTATCATTGTGGAGTGAAATTTAACCAAAAATATGACTATTTCTAACTCTGCATATATGTGTTCAATTAGACTATTATTCCAGATAGTTCACATTTCTTCTTTTCCTCGGGAGAAATACTTGACAGTACATTGACCTCAAACATGCATAACATTGATGACACTTTCCTCTTTGCAGGATGATGCTCACTTTGATCCAGAATCACATTTCTGTGGCTAAAGAGATGCCTCTGGTTTGGACCAGCTGGCTGTCCCTGGTGGCCTTTGAGGACCTTCCAGAATTCTCCACCCTGAAGAGCATACCTCCAGAACACATAATCCAGAGCCTGCTGTACAGGCTTCGACAGTATGGGGAGAATACTGATGTCAAAACACAACAACAAAATGTAGAGGTAAGGTATGGATGATTAATGTCTGATAGGATTACTCAGTTAAAGAGTAGTGCTATTGCGGTGGATCTTTAAATATTCATTTGTGACATTATTATTTCAACTTCCAGGTTACTCAAAAGATCCTGTGCGTTGTACTGGAGAAAGTTGAAGAGGAGAAGGAAAGGTATTGTAATTTGAGATCTGTGAGCGTGAGTCGTTTGAGTGTTATATTATTCTGCTATTGTATGTGTGGCTTTTGTTTATAGGCTAGCAGTTTCTGGGAATGTGGAATCCATCCTCTTGAGTTGCATCAGTGTTCTGAAGAGCACTTGCCGGATGGTGCGACTTGTCCCGTTCTACAAGACAGCAGTGCTATCCTTCCAACTAGTGCTGAAAGCGGCTGAAATTCTGGATGCTGCACTTGCAAACAAGGTAGTTGTTGATCTGGTAATTTGCTGTTGTTCTATTTATACTCCCTTTTCACCTCAATTTTGTGATATTCAATTGGTAGTTACAGTCTTGTCCCATCGTTGCAACTACCGTACAGACCCAGGAGAGGTGAAGGTCGAGAGCCATGCGTCCTCTGAAACACGACCCTGCCAAGCCGCACTGCTTCTTGACGCACTGCTCGCTTAACCCGGAAGCCATCCGCACCAATGTGTCGGAGGAAACACCGTACAATTAGCGACTTTGTCAGCGTGCATGCGCGCGGTCTGCCACAGGAGTCGCTAGAGCGCAATGCTGCTAACCCAGACCCAGACGAGGATGGGCCAATTGTGCGTTGCCTCATGGGTCTCTCGGTCACTGCCGGCTGCGACACAGCCCGGAATCGAACCTGGGTCTGTAGTGATGCCTTAGACCGCTGCTCCACTTGGGAAGCCGTCGCTGTTGTTCTTTGAACTCCAATAGTACACCAAATGGTGTGTGTGTTCTTCCCAGACTCTGGATGGTGAGGAGAAGAGACCTGAGCAGTTCCAGCTATCTGACAAGCTTGAGGACGTGCTGCAACATCTCAGCCAATGGAGGGACAATCTTCTCTACAATGATCTCCTGAAACAAGGCGTTCAGTCCAAATCCCTCAGCTTCCCCAAAGAAATAGAGGTACTGTCGCCAAACTAGCAGACATACAAAACCTTAGCAGAAAATATTTGTTCCCAGACGTATACAGTTTTCTGTTAATTATAAACCTGTTTGTATGTGTTGGTAGATGTGGGATGCCTTCCTGAGGGTAGAATGCTCTCTGCAGAGTGTGTCAGCGCAGTGGATGTCCAGCCTGGACAGAGGCCTGAGGAAGAGGATCTCTAGGGTGAGTGTATCGGCCTACAGACCAGGTCATACATGCAGGAAACCTAGGAGAGTTTTGAGATTTGATTAGCTAGACACAATTGGTCAGATTCACTTGGACACAAATCAAGCATAGTCCTGGACTAACTAGCACATTCAATGTTATTTATTGAGCATTATATTTAGTCTAGGATTATGCTCAATCTGTGTCGGCTGTGTCATTCCTACTATGCGGTGCCTTTTCTGTCCCCAGGAAATATTACTTCTTATTTCATGTAAAATGTAGATTCTAAAAGGCTTTAAATATAAGATCAGGTGTCCTTTACCTTAACATCTCAAAAATACGGATCTTGAAAGGGAATTTTATGCATTTTGAAAATGTCCCCTGGTGTTATTTGTCAACTTATATGAAAATTATAAGCTATAATTTTAGAGTCCAAAATTCTTGGACTCGAGTCACAAATTTTGATGACTTGATATAACATAAAATAACTTGAGACTTGGAGCAACAAGACTCGGGACTCGACTTGAGACCGATGACTTGAAATGATCTGGCCAGGTTTTGTAATGTTTTGGCACTCATTTTGTGGCACAGAGTTTACGTAGATTACTCTCCATGCAGCCAGAGAGTGTAGCCGCAGTATCTCCATTGCAAAAAAAGGTGCAACAGATTTGGTAGTGAAATGCACACTCGGGAACTCTGATTGGACCAACAAACTGTCAATTGCTGATTTGCTGTACAGCACAAGGATTGGGTGCAGCGCAAACATCAAATTATAGGAAGAGAGGATTGCCATAATGAATAAATATGCAGCTCTAAAAAAAATTGGTGATCAGGAATATTAACTGTTTACTTTACAAGCTCATCAGCAATGGGGCAACAATACAAGTCAGATGGTGAGCTAGCGAACAATTGCTGATTTGCTGTACAGCACAAGGATTGGGTGCAGCGCAAACATCAAATTATAGGAAGAGAGGATTGCCATAATGAATAAATATGCAGCTCTAAAAAAAATTGGTGATCAGGAATATTAACTGTTTACTTTACAAGCTCATCAGCAATGGGGCAACAATTACTAGCATAGGCCTACTGGTATTTTGGTATGTAACAATTGCTTGAAATGTATAATTTACTTATGAAGTTTGTATTTGGAATTTGCTGTTAAAATTAGTTATTACTGTGGCGAAGATGCACCATAGGGCACAGCTCTTCACTTGCGCTCCCAACGCTCCCGCCAGCTGAGAGAGCTTTTTTTCTCCTGTTGAAATGTTTGCTCTTGCTTTCGCACGTTTAAATGCATAGGCCCTGTGTGGTAAATCTGTATTCATCTAATAATACAATAATTTCTAGCGTTTCATAATTCCATCCCGTACCGTTTATTGCAACACCTAGACATTTCTGTTTGATAGCCCTACCATTGGGGCAGCAGGTAACCTAGTGGTTAGAGCGTTGGGTAACCGAAAGGTTGCTCGATCGAATCCCAGAGCTGGTAAACATCTTACAATCTGTCGTCATTGTAAGTAAGAATTTGTTCTTATCTGACTTGCCTAGTTAAATAAATAATGGCTAAATAAAAATACCATACATTTTCAGTTTGGCAAACCATTTCTTACCCTCAGAGTGGGCGCAATGTTTATTGTGCACGTGAATGTTCACAAGACTCATGAGGTAGAAGATCTGTTTAATTCAATGTATGGTTTCGCTCCTGGGTGGACGGGTCTTTAGAGGTAGTCAATGAAGACCTTGCTAGATCTATCCCTGTACCAATGACCCTCACACACAGAGTTTCGTGTGTCCTATGAGCCAATGAATGCTTGATCCGAAAATGTGGTCGGAGGCACCGTATGGATGGTGTTACGGTGTAAGAGCAGCACAGACAATGCAGATGGCTTTTAGAAATAGGCTACGTGGCCTGCACTCCATGGTTTGGAGTCAGAATGTTGAATAAGCTAAAATGATTGTTCCATCATGGTGTTGAAATATCATGAATAATCATTAAGTCTGTTTAAGACAAATGTACTAATGTAACAATGGATGTGGAAATTCCCTTTTACATTGAAGAACCAGTTTATTGGTTGTAGTTGCTAATTGGGTAATTGTATGGTCCTGGGGGCCAAGTGCTTATATTATTTAGGCCTACCTGTTTGAGCTCCTGTTAGACAGATTCCATTTGGTTTCTCAAGGGGAACCAGGCTGTACAGTCTTGCCCTCTACCTGTGTCCAAACAGATCATACAGTCTCTGTAGCAGGCTTAACCTGCCCTATTTCATTTGGGCTATTGCCTGTGTATATTTGGTCCTCCACATTATCCCTAGTGTCCATCCTGTGGACAATAATGCAATAACTATGGGATTATGCACCTAAAACGGGCGGCAGGTAGCCACGTGGTTAGAGCGTTGGGCCAGTAACTGAAAGGTTGCTGGATCGAATCCCCGAGCTGACAAGGTAAAAATCTGTCATTTTGCCCCTGAACAAGTTAACCCACTGTTCCCTGGGCTCCGAAGACGTGGATGTCGATTATGGCAGCCCCCCGCACCTCTCTGATTCAGAGGGGTTGGGTTAAATGCTGAAGACACATTTCAGTTGGATGCATTCAGTTGTACAACTGACTAGGTATCCCCCTTTCCCAATATACTTATATATTTTGTATGATTTGGCTCTTTCACCATTGGATCACCAAGACCCGTAAATAAATCTAGCTGCCTTCTGCTGATTTCATGCCATAATGACTGTTACAAGGTTCATATTTTACAATTACATAGGTTAGTCAAAATGTGTTGTAGACAAAATAATGAAAATGGCTGTCTGGTAGCCTCAATAAATAGACAAAGATTTGTAGTTGAACAAGTCCTTGCATGCAAAAAAAAAAATGTTTACTTGACTTGAAAACTTGTGACTCGACTTGACTTGCTCTTAGAATGCACGACTTGGACTTGACTCGAGTCTTGACCCGATCTACTTGGGACTCGACTTGGATCTTGTGACTCGAGTAATTGTGACTTTGTCACACCTCTGCTATTTTATAGTCCTAGTTAAAAAAATGTTTATTATTGTATTTAACATTTTCTGTGTCCCTGATAACACTTTCCACCCAGTTAGTTTCTAGTAATTCTCCTTAGAAAACAGCCCCTTCCCACAATGACAGCACATTCAGGAAGTGTCATAATTTGTTTGGTGGGAAAAAAATGGTGCAAAGCTAAGTAAATGTAAACACTCGGTTTCATCTATTTTTCCATGTTTCATGATGCTAGTCTGTTTGTCTCACTCATACATTTCCACCCTGTTAGGCTAAATTATATAGAAAATGTATCACATTTTTTAAATGTTAACATATATTTAATATATACGTTTAAACCCTCTTCACGTGTTTACCATTATTCTAGCGTAATCTCAATCACCCACAAAGCTTACAAAGATTATTTAGACTACAAATTTCCACCCTATTATCAAGCCTGTAATTATAATGCAATAACTATGAGATTTAATTGTCTGAGCTTGACCAATATATTATTCTGAAAGTCAAACATGTCCTGTGGTAGAATTCAAAGAAAATTACAAATATATACTCCCCCCCCACATAGTATAAATAACCCAGCCCTATATCCCCCTGAGGTCAATAATTTTCTCTTTGCTCCACAGGCCAGTGATATGGACAAGGTGGTGGTGTGCTGCCTTGAGACATCAGTGGAAGCTATAGGGAAGAGCCATGCCACCATAAAGACCTGCTTTCAGGAACTGTGTCGCTCTGCCATCAAGAACATCTGTCAGGTGATTGGCATCCATCTTTACAAAAGCTGACTGGAAGACAGTCAGAATTATCATTACTATTGAGTGAGTGAATGAGTGAGCCAGAAATTGAGTGAGAGAATAAGTGAGTGAGGGAGAAATTGAGTGAGTGAGTGTGAACATGATCATGATTGTTATTGATGAGTTATTTCTAATTTTCAGGATGGGAAAGAGGGGGACCTTATGCGAATGCTGTACCCCCTGTCTAAGGTGCTCCCCCCCTCTGTCCTGTCTTCCATCGTGGTTGAGTCAGCGGCCCGGTTTGAGAACGACCCTGTTGGTCACCTGCTCGACCCCCAGTCTTCCCTCAACCACCTCCTGTCTCATGGTACACCTCCTGTCTCAATCAATCAGTCTGAATAGTCATAGTTACAATATGTCCACTAGTGTAATTTATCTATTGATATGTACCATGGTTTATATATGCCAATTGCTTACATATCTTAGTGTTTTTGACATGATTATGACAGCCTTATATCGGCCTTATGATGGAGTGTTCAAGTAAGTTTTACCCTTATTTTTAGAGATCCTGATTTTAATGTTTTGCAGGTAGCTGATGTTTATACTTACAGATACCTGACTCTTTTCCAGGGGACTGGAAAGTGATCCAGGTGGATGCTGAGGCTGGTGAGGTGATCGGAGGCTGTCGGAGTGCCCTGGCCTCCCTGGTAGAGGCTCTGTGTCTGGGTCATGTACCTGTGGGACATCTTCAGACCACCCTGAAACACAGAGAGCAGTTCAAACAGATCTACCGCCAGTGTAAGTGCCATCATATCTCACAATACATGGACTTAGATGATGATAATGGATTAAGTTCAATGTTATCAACATGTTACCTAAAAAAATCTCTCTCTCCGTGAATGAAAATTATGTGCAAACATCACAGAATGATCTCTGAGTCGAGTTCTGCAGGTGCTAAGTTTTTTTTTCACTTTGTTCCACCTGGCATGCTCTCCTGAAAAAACAAGGCAAAACAGCATGTCAAGGCAGGCAGGGGTAAATAATCCATAGAGGGTGTAAGGTACAGGACAGCAGGCGGGCTCATGGTCAGGTCAGGCAGAGGTCGGTATTCCAGAGTAGTGGGGCAAAGGTACAGGATGGCAGTAAGGGTCAGGAATGGTCAAAACTGGGAAACTAGAAAACAGGGACTATAGCAGGAGCAAGGGGAATGCGCTTGTAGGTTTGAACAAACAAAACAAACTGGCACAGACAGACAGAAAACACAGGTATAAGTACCTAGGGGATATTGGGGAAGATGGGCAACACCTGGAGGGGGGTGAAGACAAGTACAAGGACAGGTGAAAAAAATCAGTGCATGACAGCTGGTCTGGTCTTCCACAGATAAGAGGCCTGCTAAGCTGGAGAATGTTCCTGCTGAGGTGATCCTGACTCAAAGAGAGAAAGACCTCCAGGCCTTCTACCAGCAACGAGAGCATGTGGACACACTCATCAAGATGATGGGCAAGGTCTCAGAGAACATCACAGGTGAGAAACTGAATGTCTCAGCAATAGAATGTAATAAGATACTGTACAAATGCAAAGTCACAGAGATGCAGTAAGTCATCTAAAAAAAAAAGTAATCAGAGAGAGAATGGTTGGCTAAGGTATTCTCTCAGCTATGATGTAGTACAGTATGATTCAACATGTTTATCTCTTTTCACCAGCTCCAGAGATCTCCACTCTGGAAGACCAACACAAAGCTGACTTCCAAACAGTGAGCCTGAACAAGCTGGTGTTTGTCCAGCCCTGCTGTATGAAGAAGGGGGATGAGCAGCAGACACCCCCAGGGCTGGTTCTGTGGTACAGTGCTAGCCAAGGGGTTCTGGAGATGGCCAGGGAGATGCACGAGCTGGGTGACAGTAACCTGCTGCTTCGCTCCTGGGTGGACGGGTCTTTAGAGGTAGCCAATGAAGACCTTACTAGACCTATCCCTGTACCAATGACCCTCACACAGGTCTGTGACATCATCTGGAAACCCCGGTTGAGTGGCTTCTGTCAGCTAGGCCTTAGGATCGCTATGTCGCTTGCCACCTTTGAGGAGATCGACCAGGCACTGAATGCATCAGGGGACCAGGGAGAGGGGTTTCAGATGAGGAGGGAGCTGGGGCTGATGTCTGGTAGGCTACAGGGGTACAAGGAACTGGAACAAGGCTGGGTGGAGGTCAGGCTGGGCCAGATCCAGGAGTATCGCCAGGTCCATCAGGCAGTGGCCTCGGCCAGTGCAGTCCTGAGGATCGCTGAGAGGATGAATCTTAGAGGAGACTTCAGTAAGATCCACAGTCTCACCCAACTGGTAATAAAGCAGTCACTTTATCATAGAGGTTTCATAATGGTGTTGTTAATATGAAATAGTGTTGTTAATGTTTATGATTGCAATTTCTGCCAGAAGGTGTATACTACATTATCTTGTCTGATTTTCTCTATTCTATAACAGTTCTATGCTTTGTAATTAATTGTGTCATGTAACATACAGGAGGACGACTCGTTCAAGATGAGGGTCCTGGGGTCGCTCAGTGATGACCTCATCTGTGCCAAGCAGCAGCTGTTTATGGTCACCCCGCAGCACACTGCATGTCTAGAGGTGTTCCTAGACAGCCATACTCTGGTCAGCTGGGTCCAGGACCAACTCTGTAGTAAGACACTGGCCAACACTGTTATCCAACAACACGGTCCAACACCACTGTCCATTTCAGCCATTATGGTTGGCCATTCAGCAATTAATGGTTGAGTTTGGCATTCAAAGGGGACTTAATCGAAGTTGAAAGTCTCTTCTTTTACTGTTTATTTACATTGAACAGATATGAGTGACGTGAAAGTGTTTGTGGACCTGGCCTCCATCTCGGCTGGAGAGAATGACACAGAGATCGACCGAGTGGCCTGTTTCCATGATGCGGTGATGGGCTACAGTCCTTTGCTCTACTCTCTCTCCCCCAAGGCTGGGTTTGAGGAGTTCATGATCTCTGCTAGACAGGTGTGGGACACCCTACAAAGAGACAAGAGACTCCCTGCCAAATTGGTGATTACTTTCTCCATTCTTTGAATTCAATATTAAAGGTACTTTGTCCTGTTTTTGGGAGACCTAAGGTGACTGTTCTGTAATCCTTGGGTGTGTATAGTAACCATACCATGTTCACACTGATATACCGGTATGTGTATTCTAGAGGGACTCTTGTCATTTGCTGGGCTGGCTGAAGGGACTGAGGGAGACCCATGGGTCTGTGGAGCAGTCCTCTCTCTCCCTGGCCTCAGCGATTAATGCACAGGGGGTATACCACGTGGGCTGGTCTGAGACACACACAGACAGGGTGAGTGGAATGTCTCAAATGAGCACAGATCTGACATCAGTTAACATGAACCATGAAATACACGTCTGCTTCTTCCTGTTTGTAGAGATGTCTGCAGAGCCTGCTGGTGGTCAGAGTGAGGAAGGACCATGAGGTGAAGAGCTATAACCTGGAGGAGCTACTGGAGCTGCAGAATAAGCTGATGCTCATGTCATCCAAAGGAGAGCATGGCAAGGAGCATGTCAACAGGTTCACCCAGGTCAGTTGATTTCAATGATACCTTTACCATTGAGCCCTACTGTATCACAACAAGAACATAACAATAGCAACATGACAGATTTGTTTTCTGGTCTGAAAAGTTAATTAAATATTTCAACTTTAAACTGTCGCTAGGTGTTTGAGGGAGTTCAGAGACTGGGCTGCATCCTCCTCCAAATGCAGTCTACTGGCAACATGCTTTTCCGGGAGTGTCGAGCCCAGGTACAGTGTAGCCAGGAGAAGCAGCCATGCATCTGGGTCACGTTCTCCTCCCTGCGTGGTAAAGAGATGGTGTACAGTGGGGAGGTGACAGAACAGCTCCAGTCCCTGTGTCGCTCCATGGAGACCTGCCATAAAGAATGGTGTGCTTTCATCAGCGAGAAACGTTCACAATTCCACACACTGAACCACTACACATCTGAGCAGGTGGTTTACCTGTGCAGGTGGATCTACAGCGTGTGTGAGAGGCGGGCCTGTGTTCCTCAACAGGTGTGGCACCTGCTGTCTCCCATTAAGGCTGGGTGCACGCTGAATGATGTCAGAGAGGCCTTCGCCACGGTAACAGAGGTGTTTTCAGGGACACTTTCTGGCAATCCTGCAGTTTGGGAAGAGGATGATGATGATTCTGGACATTCTATGGACTTTAGATCGATTGGACACAACGTTGAAAAAAGATGGGGGTACAATGACGAAAATATCGAGAGCAATGTTGAAGGAGTATATGATATGATTGAGTTCTCAGATACTGAGGAAGATGAGGTAAAAGAACTCTCACCTATGGCCCAGAGTGATGCAAAGGAGGAGGAGGCTGAGGAAGGTCTGGAGGACCTGTGGAGGCGATTTAAAGAGGACATGCCAAAGTACCTCATACAGCATGTAGACATCACTACTCTGGCTCGCTTCCTCTCCTGCCTCTCAGAAATGAACCAACAGGATGTCAAGAGGAAGCTGCCTCCGTCACTCCAAGAAGGGACGCCCAACCTCGTCCTCTGCCCAGCCACAGAGGTCCTGAGCACCACTCTGTCTTTCTACATGGAGAGCCCAGATCAGCCTCTGCCGTCCACTGATGAAGTTCTGGTCTGCAGAGAGGACACCACAGAGGAACAGGTGGAGATCTTCCTCAGTCGAGCCCTGGGCCGGGGCGATGGTGCCGTAGGGAGCCAGCAGAAGATCTACACCCTGGTCAACCCAGGCCTGCTGGGGTACGACGTCAGTGTGGCCGTTGGGGAGCTATTCGAGGACCTGGAGAGAAGTGCGGGCCCCCATTACCGCCTGGTGATTACCAGCCCAGTGATGCACCAGCACAGATACGTGCCCTCTTTCTTCAGCAACCACAAAGTACAGGCAGGAGTGGGCATCACTGCAGAAAAGGCCAGAAGATATCTCCGTCACCACTTTACTGTTCCGTTCCAACACAGCTCTGTCTCACTCATCTATCCAGACAAACTGTCCGTCTGGGTTGTCTCGTCCACTCGCCCTGCAGTTGGTAAGGAAAATTATTGTGATATCTGTTACAAGAATGTACTTGTTTTATAAAAATATTTACCTTATACTATATAGTGTTCTGTTATTTTTTGCAATAGGGAAATCCCTTTATGTGGACCGACTGTTTGAGAAGTTCCCGCAGACTTCAACCAAGGCCCAGCATGTTAGGATCAGACTGATAGAGCCACGGGTTGATCTAGACTCATTCATACATACCCTGTCAGAGAGACTGGCACTGTTGAGGGAGCAGGACCCTGTGCTGCTTCACATTGACACTGCTGCGGTAGGTCTACAGGTGGAGGTCTACAGCTGTCTCTTTTCTGTGTAATGATCGTGTATACGGATGCATCAAACAATCACTATTTCTGCACATAAAATCATGGTAATACTTTGCAGAGAATCAATGAAGACGATTCTGTTGAATTTCAGGTTAATGTTGGTCTAGAAGAGTTCCTGTTCCACTTACTGGTTCTGGGATGTTTGAGTGACAACAAGGGAATGCTTTGGAGAAGAAATGTAGCTCATCTGATAGCAGTTGAGGTTCTGAGACCATACCCAACCCTTCAGAACCAACCACACACTAAGGAGGTAGGACTCACGACTATTGCTATTAATACTACCCAGACCTCCTTTGGAATACGATTTTCGTGGGTCTCATCTGTTTCTATCCTTCCTCATATATGTAATGTGATCTTGTTTTTTCCATAGATGAGAGTTGGACTTCTTGACATTCTACCTACCATCCAATGCAGACCACCGAAGGAGGTGAAGAAGTTGTTGTTGACAAAACGGAGAACCTTAGACCCACTGATGGATGAGCAGGAGTTTGCCAGTGGAGGGATTCAGAGGCCTTATCAGTTCTTGAAACGATTCAACAGAAATGAGAACCTGGATCCATTTTATCACCGAGAAGGATCCAGAGAGGGGGATCCTATTGACTGTCTACATCACCTTCTGGCAAACTGTGGATTGAAAGATCCGTCATGGGCTGAGCTCAAAAACTTCACCTGGTTCCTAAATTTGCAGTTGAAAGACTGTGAGAAGTCAGTTTTCTGTGACCCAGACTTCCTTGCTGAACACCTGCGGGGTTTCAAGGGCTTCATCGTGAAATTCATGATCCGGATGGCACGGGATTTTGCTTCACCGTCTATGGATACTTCTGACCAGAGTCCCTCTCTGCTCCTTGATGACAACCAAGGAGATGACCTTCTGGCCCGTTTGACCATTCGTAAGCGTTGGGAACGCGAGTCTCATCCATACATTTTCTTCAATGCGGACCACTTCTCGATGTCATTCTTGGGCTTTCATGTGATGAGAAGTCCTGTCGGAAACACTCTCAATGCAGTCGATCCTCAGAGCCATGCAGTGTTGATGGGAGATGTGATGACTCATGAACTTCTACAGGGCCTTCAGCGGCAAGGGATCTCGCTCACTGAAGACTTTGATGGTTTGCCCAGAGCAGAAAAGATCAAGAGGATTTCACGTGTTGTTGGTGCCAAGAAAGGGATGATGAAGGGGACATTTGATCCAGACCCGACCTATGAGCTCACTGCGGATAACGTGATGAAGATGCTAGCCATTCACATGAGGTTCCGTTGTGGAATCCCTGTCATCATCATGGGAGAGACCGGCTGTGGGAAGACCCGATTGGTCCGTTTCCTCTGTGATCTCCAAAGGGAAAACAGAGAGGTAGAAAACATGAAGCTGGTAAAAGTGCATGGTGGAACCACAGCTGAGATGATCTACAGAAAGGTGAGGGAGGCAGAGAGACAGGCAGATATCAACCTGAAAACACACAAACTGGACACTGTTTTGTTTTTCGACGAAGCCAACACCACGGAATCCATATTTGCTATAAAAGAAGTTCTGTGTGACAGAACTGTGCAAGGACAGCCCCTGAAGGCGAATACTGGCCTAAAGATAATCGCTGCCTGCAACCCTTATCGGAGGCACTCTCCTGAAATGGTGGAGCGCTTGGAACGTGCTGGGTTGGGATACAGAGTGAAGGCAGGAGAAACAGAAGACTGTCTTGGCAAAGTCCCTTTGAGGCAGCTAGTGTACCGGGTCCATCCACTGCCTCCTAGCATGGCTCCTTTGGTCTGGGACTTTGGTCAGTTGAGCAATTCCACTGAGCTCTCCTACATCAGACAGATTGTCCAAAAGCAAGCCAAGGATCATGATTTGCCTGTGGCGTGTGGCAATATAATATCAGGTGTGTTGGCAGCCTCTCAAAGTTACATGCGTAATCGAAAGAACGAGTGCAGTTTTGTGAGTCTGAGAGACGTGGAGAGGTCCATAAAGGTGCTAGTATGGTTTTACCACCATAGCAACGACCTGTTCCCTGATTCCAATGATTCCAGCGTTCAGAGGACTTTGAAGTGCCTGGCACTTGCAGTGGGAGTGTGCTACTACCCATCTCTGGTTTCAAAGAAGCAGTACTTATCAGCTATCAGTCAACACTTCCCAGAACCGCTGAACACCCCAGAATCACTGCAGCAGGTGATTTCGTCATGTCAAGACTTCTTCCTCGAGAACATAGAGACAAGGGAGACAGTGGCCAAGAACATAGCGCTCAAAGAGAACGTGTTCCTCATGGTGGTCTGCATTGAGCTCAGGATTCCACTCTTTCTGGTTGGCAAACCAGGGAGCTCTAAGTCCCTGGCCAAGACGGTGGTTGCGGACGCCATGCAGGGCCAAGCGTCCCACTGTAGCCTCTTCCAGAAGCTCAAGCAGGTGCACATGGTCTCCTTCCAGTGCAGTCCTCACTCCAGCCCTGAGGGAATCATCGGAACTTTCAGGAACTGTGCCCGATTCCAGAAAGACAAAAACATGGATGAATATGTGTCAGTGGTGGTGCTGGATGAGATTGGGTTAGCAGAAGACTCCCCACAGATGCCCTTGAAGACCCTTCATCCCCTCTTGGAGGATGGCTGCATTGACAATGACAGGCCAGACCCATACATGAAGGTTGGGTTTGTTGGGATCTCAAACTGGGCTCTGGACCCAGCAAAGATGAACAGGGGGATCTTTGTGTCTCGGTGGGATCCGAGTGAGGATGAGCTGGTGGAAACAGCCAAAGGGATCTGCTCATCCTCCATCCCAATTCTTCTGAAAATCAAACACCTCTTTCCACTGTTAGCGAAGTCCTTTTTGAATATTTGTAAAGAGACAGCGAAGAACCAGTTCTTTGGTCTTAGAGACTATTACAGTTTGGTGAAAATGCTTTTTGCTACAGTCAAATGTTCAGAAAAAGAACCAAATGACAGAGAGTTGGCAGAAGCCATCTTGCGTAACTTCAGTGGACAACCGGAAGACTTTGATCCTGTAATTTTCTTCCAAGATGTCTCCCAGAACCTCAGAGAAGTTCCCAGACCAAGTACTCTGCAAATGGTTGAACAAAATCTTGCCCGAGACAACAACCAAGAAAGCCGGTACCTCCTTCTTCTAACCACCAACAATGCAGCCCTCCATATCCTTCAGCAGCAAGTATTTGCCATGGCAGACTATGCATCCCCTGAGATTGTGTTTGGCTCAGGCTTTCCCAAGGATCAGGAATATGCCCAGATATGCCGAAATGTGAACCGGGTGAAGACCTGCATGGAAACAGGCCGTACTGTTATCCTTCTGAACCTACAGAACCTCTATGAGAGCCTGTACGATGCCTTGAACCAGTACTATGTCTACCTGAGTGAGCAGCAGTATGTGGATCTGGGGCTGGGGTCCCACAGGGTAAAGTGTCGTGTCCACAGGGACTTCAGGCTGGTGGTGATAGAGGACCAGATGAAGGTCTACACACAATTCCCAGTGCCACTCATCAACAGGCTGGAAAAACACAGGGTGGACAGAAGCACAGACCTGACTCCCTGGCAGCACAGGGTTCTGGCCAAACTCAAAGAGTGGGTGCAGGACTTCTCTGGCACTGTGGTGTCAGAAGATTTCCAACTGTCTGATGTTTTTGTTGGTTTCCATGGGGATGCCTGTGCCAGTGCTCTCTTGCAGGCCCTGGAGAGTAGGGAGCATCAGAGGGATCCGGCTGTGGACCAGCAACACAAGGATGAAGGAGATGAGCCTCTGGGGGATGTGGAAGCAAATGAGACAGGTGAGCAAAGACAGAAAGAAGGGGCTGATCCTTGTGTTATGGATATGGATGCTGATGATGAAGAGAAGAACATTTCAATGGATGAGGCTGAGGATAATGTTCTCATGGAGGTGGAATATGATCAAGATGGAGAACCGGCATGCACAACTACCAATAGCAAAGTAGATGATGATTACATGGCAATGGATGCAGATAAAGATTATGTGGAGACAGGAAACAGTCAGTCTAAAGGGACAGATGAGGAAGAGAAGGTATTTGAATCAGCCAAGGGTTACCTGTTGAATTGTGCCACACCTGACTCAGTGCTAAGGCTGAAGTATACAGACCTTGGAAATCAGGAGAAAGAGAGACTTCAGAAGATGTACTTTCATCATCAGCATAATCACTCACTAAGGGACTTCATGAAGAGCCACTTGTCGTCAGATAACTCCAGCAAGTTTATTGAAGTAAGTAGAGTAACATAAAAATATTTGTGAACCCAAATAATACCAGTACAGTTTACAGTACCAGTTTACTTCACCAACACTGTTTATTCTTCCATTTTGTAAGGTCACCACATTCTCCAGTTTGCTCACCAAATCTGACGTGCGAGGGTTGGCTCACGCTCTGGGCCTGCACACCCAAACGTTCCTCCTGCTGTCTCTTCACCAATTTGACACTGAGGTCTCCTTCTGCAGCAAGATACGGTACAACTCCACTATATCTTAACACCACAAGTTATATACTTGGGTTTTTCTCTCGAGCTGTTTTCATCACTCTCACATTGTCTCTCCTTGACTGCTTTAGCGCCTTCCTACAAGATGCTGGTCCGTCCATCCGTATTCTGGTCGTTCAGATGGACATAGAGGACTCTCACTGTAGCGACGAGCTGATAGCATCAGCAAAGTACTTTTTTTTGTATCTTATTTTGTTTGAGATGTTCTCAATTAGTAATCTTTTAACACGATGACCAATACTATGTTAAACGCTGGCCCCTTGTGGAAATGAGGTAAATTGCAACAACACAGCCTGCCTTCAACACAACTCTTGGACGCTTGCCCTTTGCTGGCCCCAGTCAACTTGGCAACAAGAGACGGTCCAATAAGAAGGCTGCACCATTAGAATGCAATTTTGTGTGGGCCAAATAATGTTTTGGGCATTTGTTTTTTTAACACTATCATTCCACTATTAATGTAGACATATTTTGGACATTCTCTGAAATTACAATGCAAAAATATTCCATATACTGTTGCTCCTTTAAACAAAATTGGCAAATTATAATATTTGTTTAAAAGTTAATCTATGTGGTTAAAAATAGTGGGTCAATCCAGTGCTGAATAGATATAGTTGTTACAATCCCTCAGTGAAACTAACCTTATCACACTGTGTGTGTCCAGGTACTGCACACTGAACTACCTGATAACACTGGAATCAGATCAGTCATGTTATGTGGTCTTCATCACCAAGCTGTCCCGCATTCAGAGTGGAGGTTCTCAGTACATAGGCTTCCAAGGAGGTGAGTTACAGTTTCCAGTCTGGCAAGGCTAATGTACAGTGATGTGCTGTTGACTATTGCATATATCCATTAATATGTGTGTGTTTATGGTTTGTTTTGTTTCCAGGTGTCTGGCTTTCAGTGCACATTGATGACCTCAGGGACACAGAAGACATGAGCTTGAACTTGTCAGTTTTCTGTGGAATGCCAATCAGCAAGCTTGTCCCACCTGCACAGTCAGGTATAGAGACCTGTGAGTCTGTTAATGCCCAAGCAGAGACGGCACACCTGCACAGTTTATCCCTGGTGAGGTCCTGCGTTCAGAAAGCAGTGGGTTTGCTGAGAGACCCCAATGACCTGACCTCCAGGAGCATGCAGCGCATGAACATACTGCTGGGGCTTCTTGGAGAGAACCACGGAGAGATGGGAGGTAAATAGACAGTCCTTGACATTATTTTACTGCTCTTGAACTTCATTGCTCTTTATTGCTGTTTTTGATGCGATTCTCACATACAGCCATCATGTTACTAAAGTATACAAACACAGTGGAAAACTGCCTGAGTGTACTGCATATACTGTCTACAGTGAAGTGAAAGCTTAGGCACAGATCGAAATTTACTGGGGGGGAGGCACAGTCGATTTGTGGCACAGTCGATGCCACGCAGGGCTACGGGCCAGAAGGTAAGGTTTAGGGTTCGCCGACCACAACTGATGAGCTAACTCTCCCTGCCTGTTTCATTACACTACAATCAGAGCCGGCTGCAGACAATGATCAGCTTGGGGGAAATCAGATTTCCAACATTTTGATGTCATATTTATAATGATATAAAATATATGCAACAAATTTTCCACCATCAGTTTTCTGTGCCAATGCACCACACAACCGATAACCAAAGCATACCAACTTCGGGCACTTCAATATCATGGTTTGTGTTTTCAACACCACAATAAATAGACTGTCTATCTTGACAAACAGAAAATGCATCTCATTCAACTTGTTGGTGTTTTGTAACAGATGTTTCTTTCCATTCATCAATTGGCCGCTGCACACTTTGGATTGATTGATTTTATTTGCAAGTTTAAAAAATACATATATACACAAAGATAAGAAGTGACCGGGATTGCACAATACATTTGGGGACTTATTTCCATTGTGGTCCCTATTATTTACATGAATACATATACAATTACATAAATACAGACACATTAGAGATAGAGACCAAAAAATGCTCAACCTACATAGTATGAGGGGAGGAGTTTAATTGCAATTCTTATAAGCTTGTTTGGTTGGTAGGTTATTCTTGAGATGTTTGGGGCTGCTGGTGAACCATGATGTGCAGGAATAATCAAAGTGACACTGGACTAGAACACTTGCCAGAGTCTTTATGTGTAGCATATGCAAAACTTTACAGACAATTTTTTGGGAGGGTACTTTCCTAAAACAATTATTGTCCACCTCACGGTTCAGCTGGCAGAGATTTGAGCACTAAATGTATCAGCCCATTGCATGTAAAGGACTATAGGCTTAGGTGTCTACTGTATGATATTCATTCATATTTTAATAAAAATTATAAATAGTACCAGTCAGAAGTTTGGACACCTATTCATTCAAGTTTTTATTTTATTTGACTATTTTCTACATTGTAGAATAGTGAAAACAAACTATTAAATAACGCATATGGAATCATGTAGTAACCAAAAAAGTGTTAAAAAAAAAATCAAAATATATTTGAGATTCTTCAAAGTAGCCACCCTTTGTTTTGATGTCTTCACTATTATTCTACACATGTAGAAAATAATAATAATAATAAAGAAAAACCCACCTGAGTAAATGTGAACAAACGTTTGACTGGTAGTGTGTATAATGGATCGGATCATTTTTCAGATCAGAAAAAAGGGGAGACAAATAACTTTGCTTTCCATTTATTACTTAAAGAACACTTAAAGCAAGGAACTTTCAATGTTTAAATAAAATCTTAAAATAAAATATTCAATACTCAATTGTTAAATTAAAGTGCAATATGAGGCATGATACCTTCTTCCTTTGAACAATAGTGAATGAAAAAAATAGCCTGTGTCCACATCATAAAAAAAGTTTAAAAAGAAAGGAAGCAAAGCAGACCTGCGCTAATAAATTCAAATCATTTTTCAAAGAGATGAGGATGACTACATTGTCTGGGGAGAGGGTAGACCTCTTTGCAGTCACTATGTCTCCTGCCGTGGAGAACACCCTCTCGCTAGGAACTGAAGAGCCAGGCACAGCCAGGTTACGTCTTGCCGTCATAGCAATGTGAGAGTATTTACACTCATTGCTTTTCCACCATGTCAGTAGATCACCATCCACTAGAATGACGCTTGCTGCCCTGTGGGATGCCTCCTCATCGTTGATACAGTTGGCAAATGTCTTGCCTGTGTCCTTGCTCGCAAAGGTCTCCCCGAAAAGCTCCTTCATGGCCTAATTATTTTATGGAGGAGATGCCTCAGTCTGCTGCTTTCGGCTCTGTGGCTTGACCCTGCAGAAAAAAATGACTTGATCTATTAAACTAACTAATTATATATTTTCATATTTCATAGAACTAAACTCAGCAGAAAAAGAAATCCTCGCTGTCAACTGCATTTATTTTCAGCAAACTTGACATGTGTAAATATTTGCATGAACATAACAAGATTCAACAGACAAACTGAACAAGTTCCACAGACATGTGACGAACAGAAATGGAATAATGTGTCCCTGAACAAAGGGGGGTTGGGGGGGTCAGTATCTGGTGTGACCCCCAGCTGCATTAATTACTTTTCAAGTAATTTTGTAATCAATGTTCATAACTTCCAATTATCTTTCTCTGTCTGATACCCAGAGGTTGTAAAGTTCTGATCTTAAATAAAACAGACAGAATTCCCAGCTCACAATTGATCAGATCCAAATTGATTTGCGAGAGCTCTCAAGTTTTTACAAATACATTCCTTTTTATACCATCCTAAACTACGCACATACATACACACCAATATAGGGATTTTCTCATGAGTCTCACCACAGTTTATAACCCCTCAGCTGACAGTTCCAGGCTCCCGCAGACACTAGAACTCTGGAGGACCTCTCCCTGTCCTCTCTTATCTCCACAGATTTACATCCCGGTCGGTTCCAACATAGGTTAATGCTCCCCTCCGTTCTCTTTCTACCCCCACATACATTCCTTTCTTCCTTAGGTACATGCCATATAACCCCTTCCTAATGAACAAACATTATTTAATACTACAAGAAAGACAGGGTAGAATTCTTGCCAGTTATAGTGCAGTATACCTCATTTGGTCATTATTGATTAAAAACAATCCCATAACAATACTGCAGTGCATCTCCTCCTCGTGGACTGCACCAGATCTGCCAGTTCTTGATGTGAGATGTAATCCCATTCTTCCACCAAGGCACCTGCAAGTTCCCGGACATTTCTGGGGGGAATGGTCCAAGCCCTCACCCTCCAATCCAACAGGTCCCAGACATGCTCAATGGGATTGAGATCCTGGCTTTTTGCTGGCCATGGCAGAACACTGACATTCCTGTATTGTAGGAAATCACGCACAGAACGAGCAGTATGGCTGGTGGCATTGTGATGTCAGGATAAGCCTGCAGGAAGGGTACCACATGAGGGAGGATGTCTTCCCCGTAACACACAACATTGAGATTGCCTGCAATGACAACAACCTCAGTGACACACTGCCCCAGACCATGACAGACCCTCCACCTCCAAATCGATCCCGAGTACAGGCCTCGGTGTAACGCTCATTCCTTCGATGATAAACGCGAATCCGACCATCACTCCTGGTGAGACAAAACCGGGACTCGTCAGTGAAGATCACTTTTTGCCAGTCCTGTCTGGTTCAGCGACGGTGGGTTTGTGCCCATAGGTGACGTTGTTGACGGTGATGTCTGGTGAGGACCTGCCTTACAACAGGCCTACAAGCCCTCAGTCCAGCCTCTCTCAGCCTATTGTGGACAGCCTGAGCACTGATGGAGGGATTGTGCGTTGCTGGTGTAACTCGGGCAGTTGTTGTTGCCATCCTGTACCTGTCCCGCAGGCGTGATGTTCGGATGTACCGATACTGTGCAGGTGTTGTTACACGTGGTCTGCCACTGCGAGGACGATCAGCTGTCCGTCCTGTCTCCCTGTAGCGCTGTCTTAGGCGTCTCACAGTACGGACATTGCAATGTATTGCCCTGGCCACATCTTCAGTCCTCATGCCTCCTTGCATGTTCACGCAGATGAGCAGGGACCCTGGGCATCTTTATTTTTGTGTTTTTCAGAGTCAGTAGAAAGGCCCCTTTAGTATCCTAAGTTGTCATAACTGTGACCTTAATTGCCTACTGTCTGTAAGCTGTTAGTGTCTTAACGACTGTTCCGCAGGTGCATGTTCATTAATTGTTTATGGTTCATTGAACAAGCATGGGAAACAGTGTTTAAACCCTTTACAATGAAGATCTGTGAAGTTATTTGGATTTTTACAAATTATCTTTGATAGACAAACATCCCTTTTTCAGGACCCTCTTTTTTTGCTGAGTTTATAATTGTGACAATAACATTTAATAAAAGCCATTATTATTCCAAATAAAAAATTGATAATTCTAATAGCAATAGCATAGACTAAGATTAGACTGCAGTATATTTATTATTTAAGTCATTCACTAATTTTCTTTACCTCTTCAGTGGCCACAATGTCAGTGATGAGATCACTGTATGTCCTCTGGCGTAGGGAAGGGTCTAGGTGAGACAGGGACTTGAACCTTGGATCCAGTGAAGTAGATCTATGAAGGTAGTCCTGTACATTGGTGGTGGCGCGGGCTTCCTCACTTGGAGCCATGGATTGTAGAATCCTTGTTTTCAGAGGTAGGATCATGGACACAGACTGTTTCAGTGCTCAATAGGGGAGGCAGGGTAGCCTAGTGGTTAGAGCGTTGGACTAGTAACCGGAAAAAAATAGGGTTGTAACCGTTTTGAGGGGTTTGAGCACCTGGAGGACCTCCTCTGCCACTTTCAAGTCATCAGACAAGGTGACAATTTACATTTACATTTAAGTCATTTAGCAGACGCTCTTATCCAGAGCGACTTACAAATTGGTGAATTCACCTTCTGACATCCAGTGGAACAGCCACTTTACAATAGTGCATCTAAATCATTAAGGGGGGGGGGGGTGGTGAGAAGGATTACTTATCTTATCCTAGGTATTCCTTGAAGAGGTGGGGTTTCAGGTGTCTCCGGAAGGTGGTGATTGACTCCGCTGTCCTGGCGTCGTGAGGGAGTTTGTTCCACCATTGGGGGGCCAGAGCAGCGAACAGTTTTGACTGGGCTGAGCGGGAACTGTACTTCCTCAATGGTAGGGAGGCGATGTCTCCCTACCATCTGACAATGTCTTTATTTTTCAGGGTCTTGTCTGTCAGTGCAGAGTATACAGCTGCCTGCTGCTCGGAACTTTACATACACCTGAGCCAAATACATTTCAACTCAGTTTTTCGCAATTCCTGACATTTAATCCTAGTAAAGATTATTTAAATTGTTTAACTTGGGTCAAATGTTTCAGGTAGCCTTACACAAGTTTCCCACAATAATGTTGGGTGAATTTTGTCCCATTCCTCCTGACAGAGCTGGTGTAACTGAGTCAGGTTTGTAGGCCTCCTTGCTCGCACACACTTTTTCAGTTCTGCCCACAAATGTTCTATAGAATTGAGGTCAGGGCTTTGTGATGGCCACTCCAATACCTTGACTTTGTTGTCCTTAAGCCATTTTGCCACAACTTTGGAAGTATGTCTGGGGTCATTGTCCATTTGGAAGACCCATTTGCGACCAAGCTTTAACTTCCTGACTGATGTCTTGAGATGTTGCTTCAATATATCCACACAATTTTGCTTCCTTATGAATCCATCTATTTTGTGAAGTACACCAGTCCCTCCTGCAGCAAAGCACCTCCACAACATGATGCTGCCACCCCCATGCTTCACAGTTGGGATGATGTTCTTTGGGCTTGCAAGCGTCCCCCTTTTTCCTCCAAACATAACGATGGTCATTATGGCCAACCAGTTCTATTTTTGTTTCATCAGACCAGAGGACATTTCTCCAAAACGTCCATGTGCAGTTGCAAACCGTGGTCTGGCTTTTTTCTGGCGGTTTTGGAGCAGTGGCTTTTTCCTTGCTGAGTGGCCTTTCAGGTTATGTCGATATAGGACTTGTTTTACTGTGGATATAGGTACTTTTGTACCTTTTGCTGTTGTTCTGGGATTGATTTGCACTTTTTGCACCAAAGTACGTTCATCTCTAGGAGACAGAATGAGTCTCCATCCTGAGCAGTATGACGGCTGGGTGGTCCCATGGTATTTATACTTGCGTACTATTGTTTGTACAGATCAACGTGGTACCTTCAGGCGTTTGGAAATTGCACGCAAGGATGAACCAGACTTGTGGAGGTCTACAATTTCTTTTCTGAGGTCTTGTCCGATTTCTTTTGATTTTCCCATGATGTCAAGCAAAGAGGCCTTAAAATACATCTACAGGTACACCTCCAAATGACTCAAATGATGTCAATTAGCCTATCAGAAGCTTCTGAAACCATGACATAATTTTCTGGAATTTTCCAAGCTGTTTAAAGGCACAGTCAACTTCGTGTATGTAAACTTCTGACCCACTGGAATTGTGATACAGTGAATTATATGTGAAATAATCTGTCTGTAGACAATTGTTGGAAAAATTACTTGTGTCATGAACAAAGTAGATATCCTAACCGACTTGCTAAAACTATAGTTTGTTGACAAGAAATTTGTGGTCTGGTTGAAAACGAGTTAATGACTCCAACCTAAGTGTTTGTAAACTTCCAACTTCAACTTTATATATACAGTATATCACAAGAGTACACCCCTCACATGTTTGTGACAACAGTGAAGAATTGACCCTTTGCTACAATGTAAAGTAGTGAGTGTACAGCTTGTATAACAGTGTAAATTTGCTGTTCCCTCAAAATAACTCAACACACAGCCATTTATGTCTAAACCGCTGGCAACAAAAGTGAGTACACCCCTAAGTGAAAATGTCCAAATTGGGCCCAATTAGCCATTTTCCCTCCCCGGTGTCATGTGACACGTTAGTGTTACAAGGTCTCATGTGTGACATATATATATATAAATAAATATATTAGGGTAATATCAAAAGTAAGTCAAGCCGGGGTTTGTAAGGAAAATACGAGCTGAAGAGTGAATGTAAACCAGGAGGGGAAAAAATGCACTACCCTCCCCTGTGCCCTCCATAAAAACACACAACCCCAAAAAGTTTGACAACCCTTCTCTACTTTGAACCCACCCCCCTCAGTACATTTTGATCTGCCCCTTAGGTAATACTGTTTCATGTGCCCTACAGCTCTTTTCCAGAACGTGTTGCTGGGTAGACTGGCAGGGACCCTGGTACAGAGGGAGGAGCTGGTTCACAATCCAGGGGAGTGGGTGAACAGAGAAGCCAAGAAACGCCAGGCTCTCCAGGAGGGGGGCACTCTGAGGTAGTAGAACACCTGGTACAACACTTTAGAAGTAGAACCATTTAAAGTAGAACTCTAAGGTTGTCGAGCACCAACACCATCTTATATGACCGACCATGAACAATAACAATTGTCTTGGATAGAAGATAGGTATCTTCCTATATCAACTCTAGTATTTCTTCCTGGGTCTGATGTGCGCTGTACATATATAGCTGATATAAGAAGATGCTTTCCTTAGTATTACTTCCTGGGTCTGATATGTTCTCTCTGTGTATTCCTTCACTGTAAGACACACCCTATGGCGCTGTCTGCAGTCCACCCTGACTCCAGTCCTGGCCTATATGGTGGAGGTTCTGGACAGGGATGCAAACCTGGACCTGCTGATCTCTGCTGGCCTCAGTCAGGCCCTCATACAGCTTTGGTTGGACATTCTGGCAGACAGACAGATTCTGGACCTTACACCACCACAAAACTCCAGGTATCTAGTTCAGTAAATTGGTATTGTCCCCGAAGGGCAATTGTTTTGTACTTGCTGAGATCTGTCTGTATAAATGTCACTATGAGTAGTTCCAATAACCTTTTTGATTTCAATTTAAGAAAATAACTAAATAAAATACCTGACTGATATGTAGTTGTATAATTCAATTTCCCTTTTCTTCTCTAGTGGGTCAGACCAGGAGGTCTTGGTGCAACATTACTTACTGTTGGGTGGTGAGGAACACCCCTGTGCTGCCCCCTTCAGTTGGCTCATTAGAAGGCACTTCCAAAGCCTGTGGGAGGAATCTGAGTTTATACCAGGTGAGTGACAACCTTTGTTACATGGTTTATCTATGTCCCCAATCATGTGTCTGTATTGGGACTATCGAGAATTAAATAAATTATATTATGCTACGAGTGTATTGTCTAACTAATGAATCTCACTCTCACTCAGTCACAGAGGAAGACAGCACCCAGAGGATTGTCCAGTTTGTGAGCACGGCCACAAGTAGCAAGCTCGGTAGCCTTATAGGGAAACTCTCAGACCAGGAGCACCTGGACTTGGACAAACGATACCTGCGTGACTTTCTGCTGCTTTCCTTCAAGATCAAATCTGAAGATGAGCTGAGGGTGCGACTGTGTGAATCTTGAGATACCATTTCACATCACATTTTAAAACAGTCTAGTAAAAAGATATTGGGAAAACTAACAACTGTCAATTAATGAACAATTTATGAACTATGAATTATCATTCATAAGTGTTGCCATTATATTTTCTCAAGTTGGTTACCCCTGTTCCCGTACACAGGTGTTGACCAGAGCGGCGCTGGGCTGTGTGTCTGAACTCCAGCGTTCCATGACCATTAACCCTGATCTGTCCCCTGCCTGGGTGATGGCTGCAGTTAGACACTATGCTCCCAGACTGGACACTCTGTCCCATATCCTGCTGCTGCAGCCACAGCTGGCCCCAGACATTTTACAGCAGGCCCCACACACAAAGCCCACAGACATGGTGAGATCACATCAATTACACTGTAAATAAGGTCCAGAGTTAAGAGTTTAACTTGGGCTGGAAGTTTTTCCTGGTCACAAGGAACAACACTCAATGAATTATGTTACGACCTGGAGGAAAAAAGAAAGCATGATGACAATCTTTTTTTGTGGCAGCTAGAGGACATTTTGGCTCTTGGAATTTGTGTGGAGAGGACCAAGCTGCAGACTGTGACGTCCCTGTCAGAGTGTGAGTCCCTCTTACGCAGAGTGGAGCTCCTACAGCCATGTCTGGATAGAGCATTCGGTGAGAAGTACAGCTCCCTCTGCAACCCTGGCTGTCTCCAGCACCTGGACTCTATCAGGTAGATTCATTGATTGATATAGTTAGTTATTATTTGATTAATTGATTGACTGACTGACTCATTAGTTGATCAGTAGATTGATTCATACCAAATAAAGTCAAAATACAGATTTTTTTTATATTAGTCACCTTCTTCAACTTCTTCTGTCCTTCAGGTCTATTTGGCGTGGGATGCTTGTAGTAGCCGCATTCATCCAGCAGGTGTTGTTTGAGGGGAAACAGATAGACCCCAGTCTGGAGGATCTGGCTCTGAAACACTGTAGCCTTCTCCAAAGCGTAAGTGAGAAGTTGGGTTTAGATAGTATTAGCAAAATGATCCCCCCACCGTTGCAGTTGTGTAGTGGAGGGTATACGCAGGTATTTGCTATATATACCCACATTTAGGGCATTGTGTATACTCCCTTAATCCCCAGGATGCGTATCAAAGTAGTGTGGTGGAGGTATATACCGTATCTATTAATAAGGCTGATGGAACAGATCAGAATGTTAAACTTAAAATGTTGATAAATTATTATTTCTTGAAATGTTAAGCTAGCAATGTGCACACATTGGTAGGCCTACACACAAATGTTTCAAAATGCAATTTGTGGAAAACACTTTTAAAATGCACACCGCACATGCAAGCAATTTCATGGAACAAGATGGAAATATCGGTTAGAAATTTAGAAAGAGGAGAGATCGAAAGATGCAACAACTATTATGGTCTGCTAATATAAATAAAATAATTCCTTTGGCTGATCGACAATGAAAGAAAGTTGAACAGGAGAGCGCATAAGTCTTTATAAAATAATTGCCTCCACATTTCTATGGTGGGATTTTGGCTACTTTGAAGAAAGGTAAGATATGCCTCATAATATGAAGTAAAACAGAGGTTTCAAACAATGAAGGAACAGGAAAAATATAGTGATGCTAATGATAGGCTTAACTGTCTTCTAGTAGATGGAAAGGCTTTCTCAAAAATCTTCTCAATTAAATGTTAGAGCTACAAAGTAGTCTGACAGAAATATATCATAATTTGCATCAATGCAGTGGCCATTTGTTTTGCAAACTCCATCTTATGTGCGCTACAGAAACACCGATGACCAAACAATATTAGGTGCCAACTGCAGTTGAATAAAGGGTAACTAGACACAAATCTACATTTTGTGGATTTTTCCCAAGCCTCAAAAGTGGTCTCCTGATGTGGTGTAGGCATTTGTACCCTACATCTCCATTTCCACCTAAAATGACATACCCAAATCTAACTGCCTGTAGCTCAGGACCTGAAGCAAGGATATGCATATTCATGGTACTATTTGAAAGGAAACACTTTAAAGTTTGTGGAAATGTGAAATTAATGTAGGAGAATATAACACATTAGATCTGGTAAAAGATAAAACCAAAAAAACATGCATTTTCTATTATTGTTGCATCATCTTTGAAATGCAAAAGATTGGGGGTGTAATTTAGATTTAGGAAGATGGGTGTAATTTAGGTGTTGTCCAGTCATGTGCAAAGTTTCAGACTGATACATTCAAGAATGAGATATCTACATAATATTTTGTATCAAGTCTCCCAGCTGTCCCTCACGAGTTTGCCCAAATGTACCCAAGTGGCCGAATTGGTCAATTGATACATTTCCAAGTACATAACTACAGAGAACATACAAAAATGCTATGTTAATAAAAAAAGTACAATTTACACACCCCCAGGAATGTCATACATGATGGATCATTAGCTTCCCTACATAAAACGGTACTAACCTTCACTCTATATGGCCAGGCGGTGTGGAGACAGAGACAGCAGAGGGGTCAGACTGGAGGAACCAATTCCTACATTTGAATGAGTGGGGGATAGAGGACTTGAATGTGGTGTCTGAAGTTGTCACAGCTCGTCCTACTCTCGACCACTATTGAGGATTTTTTTTTAACCCCCCAAAAATTGGTTTGAACTCAAGTTTGCGAATTCTTATTTGATTTAACCTTTATCTTAGCAGGGGTGAGCACTGCTAAGCATCTTAGCATCTTAGCAGGGGTGAGCACTGCTAAGCATCTTAGCATCTTAGCAGGGGTGAGCACTGCTAAGCATCTTAGCATCTTAGCAGGGGTGAGCACTGCATCAAATACACAACACATATCTATAAACATACAATACCAGTCAAACATTTTGACACACCTACTCATTCCAGGGTTTCTTTATTTTTACTATTTTCTAAATTGTAGAATAATAGTGAAGACATCAAAACTATGGATGAAAACATATGAAATCATGTAGTAACCAAAAAAGTGTTTAACAAATCAAAATATAAAATATTTTATATATAGCCACCCTTTGCCTTGATGACAGCTTTGCAAAAACGTATTTTACTTACTGATATAAAAGGAACGTTACCTTTTCCTTCCCATCTTTATTGCGCGCAGGACTTCTCATGTCACTTTCCCGGTCAATTTCTGCAATAATCTCCTCCAAATGAGTATACTTGAAATTTGATTTAGCGTTTACACTCTTAGGATCCATGTTGTAATTTTTCAGTGTTGAGAAAACTTAATGTAAACTGCCCTGCGTCCTATGGATTTTCTATGGACAATGAATCGCGTTGCGCGCAGCCATAGGACAATGGGCGTTAGTCCTACAAAGGGCATCACATACTCATCACATACTCATGTAAAGCCCGGCTCATTGGCTATCTAGCTAGCTATGTTTCAAAACGATAGGTGGTCATTGGACCAAGAGACTGACAATCAAGTGAACACTGTCCGTCTCATTGTTGCGTAATGATGGCTGTCCTCCATGGACTAATTGACCTGTTGTGTAGCCAATACGTAATGTAGAATGATGAAGCAAGGCCTGGTTGCCTTCTAGAGCATCTGAGGATTGCACAGAAACCAAACCTGACCGGGTGAAACAAGGTTTAGCCAGTTAGATTTCATAGATTGTTTTGTTGCAAGTTGAAAGTGTCGGAATTCATGTAAAACGCTGTATACAACATGGATTGTGTTAGTATATAAAAATGTATTTTATCAAACAAAACTACGCTACGTTGTATCTCTGGAACCCTCAGGATAACAAATCAGAGCAAGATTCGTGAATGTAAATACATTCACCTCTGACGGTCTATAATGTATCAAACCAGTTGCCTTGATAAAAGTGGTTTGTAGTTGTGCACAATCATCAAACATCAAACAATAGCATGGTATTTTTTCCCGCTGTAATAGCTACTGTAAATTGGACACCGCAGTTAGATGAACACTCATTTAAGCTTTCTGACCATATAAGACATGCTTTTGTTTTCAATGCCATTCTAGTCAAATATCACATATTGTGCATCAGGACACTAATCCAGTAGAGGTTAAAGCATCCAATTTATTTTAATAAAATGTGACTTTGAGAGCAAAACTATTTTTTTTTAAAGATTTCTGACTTAGATGACATTCTCATGTATCTATGTCAATAGTAGACCTACTATTAGCCTACTGCACAGTACAGCTTGGGTTGGCCTGTCTTTGAAAGACCAATATGGGATTCCTAATTTTAGGTCATTTCGGAATGTATGTCACATTTTGTCAAATTATTTTTCACACAGGGCGCCTTTCCTTCGCCAGGTGGGTCAGTCAGGAAATATTTGGCAAAATTAGAGTGTACCCACTTCTCACTACACCACCGCCCTTGATTGATTACACATTATTTGTCATGTTTAAAGAGGACTCTGCAAGGCCTATTCAACATGTTGGAATCAGTTTGCAGTTTTTATGTTTTTCTTCCTCTCAGCTGATGCAGGACTCTCCTGATCTGAGGAATGTGGACACATTGCAGCAGCTGATTCGTATCCTCAACTCCTATCATCAAAAGTGCATCAGCGGGGATCTGCGGTAAGACTCAATTCAATATCATATTGTTTGGTTTTGTATTAAACTAATATACGCTACATAGCTAAAAGTATGTGGACACCTGCTCATTGAACATCTTATTCCAAAAATCATGGGCATTTGTATGGAATTGAGCCCACCTTTGCTGCTATAATAGCCTCAACTCTTCTGGGGAGGCTTTTCACTAGATGTTGTAAGATTTCTGCAGGGATTTGCTTCCATTCAGCCACAAGAGCATTAGTGAGGTCGGGCATTGATGTTGGGCGAATAGACCTTGCTCTCAGTCGGCGTTCTATTTCATCCCAAAGGTGTTCAATGGGGTTGAGGTCAGGGCTCTATGCAGGCCAAATACACCAATTTGAAGGGTTGTCCACATACTTTTGGCCATTTAGTGTATCAGTGATTTCAGTTTCACATCACTTTAACAGTAAACTTGACATTTTCCACAGTATATTGAGCCATAATTGTATTTCTTATTTCTCATGATACTTTCTACCTCCTAGGTTTGGCATCAATTGCCCAGTGTGCCTATCAGAGCTCAAAGAGCCATCCACCCTGCCTTGTGGACATGTCTTCTGTCGGTCCTGCCTCCAGAGCAGCCTCCAGACAGACAGGCATTACTGTCCCAAGTGCAGGGAAGACCTGCCACCAAACTTCCAACCCTCTGTATCTAAAGCCATCAAGTGAGTTCAGAAACGGCCTTCAACATCCACCCTTCAACCATCTTACCTAATTTACCTTTTCTGAAGCGGGCATTTGTCTTTACCCCATCACACTGCACAAAGTTTATACAAATGGTAGTCGAAAGGTCTTTATGAATGTGACAGATGATATTTTCGTCAGTAAGTGTTTCAGTGAAGCGTCCAGCATTCCCAGAGAATAGATTGACTCTAGTGCTGTGACAAACCCCTGTGTTATCTCAGGTCAGCCCTGAGGCAGCATGCAGAGATCAGGGGCTGCTGTAACTCCTTCTTCCTGGAGGTGGTTTCCCGGTTCTGTCTGTCTGACGGGGAGAGCCCCAGAGAGGGTGTCGTAGAGCTGCTTTTCTCACTACTCATCTCTGCACAAGGTGAGTGCCCTGGAGGAGATGGGAAGCCATTTTGAGCTACTGTGTAGTGGCTGGAGCCAATTCATATATTACATCTACATGTTCTGATTTTGTATGCCTGATATTATATGTTTTTAACTTTGTCATACAGTCGTTTTCGTTGCAAGTTAAAGCATAATGTTAGCTAGATAGCTAATGTTAGCTGGCTGGGTCACTAGCTAATATTGCATGTATGATCTTTGTAGTAATATTATCTCAAAAAGCCATTTGTATTGCTAGCCTAATGTTAGCTTTAGAGTTCAACATTTTGTTTAAGAAAGGTCATTGAATGAGACTTGTCATTTATGTGTGTGTGTTTGTAGGGAATGTATACAGGACCAGAGAGCTCACTCCCTTCCTAGAGTGTGTTGACAACAGTCCTGTTGTCCGCTCTGTACTACCTAAACTCCTGCTGCAATACAGGTACAGGCACTTCAAAGTATACATTCTACTCTGACATCTACTAACATACGCACACATTTCTCTCACATTGTCTGTGAAAGAGCTGGCCTTACTCTATCACTTTATGGCTTTTTTGTTTTTAAGACCGATAAAAACTGCTCAAAAGTATTGTTTATTAATTTTATTTATTTAACCTTTATTTAACTAGGCAAGTCAGTTAAGAACAAATTTTTATTTACAAATTCGGTCTAACCCTATTGTATTTATAAAAAATAAAATCCAGAGTAAGTTAAAAACAAATTGTAGTTGTATTGATGGTAATAGGGTTTTCATAGGCTATGGGGTTATAGTGACCTACTGTATTTTGAGGTGGTTTGTAGGTGTGGAGTTATTATAATGGGTTATATTGGGCTAGTATAGTAGGCGAAAGTGAGTAATAAGCAGTGTTTCCCAACTCCGGTCCTCCAGTACACCCAAAAGTACATATTTGTGTTGTGGCCCCGGACTAGCACACCTGACTTTACTTGTCAACTGATCATCAAGCTCTTGACAAGATTAATCCAGTGTTTTTGTGTGGGACTACAACACAAATTTGTGCTGTTGGGGTTACTCGAGGCCCGGAGTTGGCAAACATTGTACTATAGCATAAGCCATAGAATGGGTTTTTAAGCTCTCAAAATGTTTTAGTTTGAACATTCTGATGGTTTTGTGGCAGTGATTTCGGTTTAGAATGTTGAAGCCTGCATTCTGTCATTTACAGTTTATGAGGGCGGCAGGGTAGCCTAGTGGTTAGAGCGTTGGACAAGTAACCGGAAGGTTGCAAGTTCAAACCTCCGAGCTGACAAGGTACAAATCTGTCATTCTGCCCCTGAACAGGCAGTTAACTCACTGTTCCTAGGCCGCCATTGAAAATAAGAATTTGTTCTAGTTAAATGAAGGTAAAATAAAAAATAAAAAAACAGTTTATGAAGTATGAATGGTAGCAAAAAGCTGTGTTGAAGCCGTCTAAGTTGATTCGGTCTGCACATTTCAATGTTGGGTTGGTCCTTGTAGCTGAAACGGATAAAGAGCAGCGGCAAATCCAGATTTTGCCTTTGGAGTCTATGAAGGTTTTATGAAAATTTAAAACGGTTATAGTTCAAAAGGTTTGAAAGCGTGCTTCCAGACCGGAAGGAACTCTGGAGCCTTGACTGGTTGAGGTGTAGAATGATTGGGGCATTTTCTCAATTGCATACTCCTCGCGTCCTCTCTCCTCGCCTCTTTCTCAAAACCCTTTGGATGATCATCAAGTCGATGGTCACCGCTTTTCAAAGTGTGTTGCATTATGAGGATAAAAATAGTCAGAGTTGTGTCTACATGTCGACTGTGTGAACATGAGGTCATGAATTTTTGGCGGCAAGTTTCTACAGTTGCTCTTCAACAACTTCATTCTGCAGCCATCACCTGTATTGTGGGAAGCTCTATTGTCAACCAATCATTAGGGTGTTTTTGTTTTGTGTTGTTATGTGCTAATAACATTTAGACTACGTTACCCAGCAGGCTATGCGGATGGTTAAAGAATGCCTTGCATGGCTAAGCATTGAGTTTTCTAGCTGAAGTATATGTTCATTAAAAGTAGTTAAACCTACGCCCTGGTTTGTCATTATATAAGAAACAAACATAACATGTTTGACCCACGAGAACGTGACCAAAGACTTGACTGAAACAGGAACCAACTTTGCTGCAATTCATGTATATAGTGGATATGTACAAATGAATGTGATATGAGACTCTCTCCCACTAATTGATTGTACAATATACACACATATTTTCAGTTTGGAGACATGTTTATTTCATTATAAACAACAACTTTTATAAATGGCAACACTGCCATGTTGCACTGAGCCTTGCTGACTTTCGGCTGTCACAAATAAAAAAAATAAAAAAAATGTTTGTGTCACATGCTTCGTAATCAACAGGTGTAGACTAACAGTTGAAATGCTTACAGTGCATTCAGAAAGTATTCAGACCCCTTGTTTTTTCCCACATTTTGTTACGTTACAGCCTTATTCTAAAATTGATTAAATTGTTTGTTTCCGTCTTCAATCTACACACAATACCCCATAATGACAAAGCAAAATGTTTTTATTTTATTTTTTATTTTGCACAAAAAACTAAAAAAGAAAAAAATGAAATGTCACATTTCCATAAGTATTCAGACCCTTTTACTCAGTACTTTCTTTAAGCGCCTTTGGCAGCGATTACAGCCTTGAGTCTTCTTGGGTATGACGCTACAAGCTTGGCATACCTGTATTTGGGGAGTTTCTCCCATTCTTCTCTGCAGATCCTCTCAAGCTCTGTCAGGATGAATGGGGAGTGTCGCTGCACAGCTATTTTCAGGTCTCTCCAGAGATGTTAGATCGAGTTCAAGTCTGCTCTGGCTAGGCCACTCAAGAACATTCAGAGACTTGTCCCAAAGCCACTCTTGCATTGTCTTGGGTCCTTGTCCTGTTGGAAGGTGAACCTTAGCCTCAGCCTGAGGTCCTAAGCGCTCTGGTGCAGGTTTTCATGAAGGATATCTCTGTACTTTGCTCAGCTCATCTTTTCCTTAATCCTTACTAGTCTCATAGTCCCTGCCGCTGAAAAGTCTCATAGTCCCTGCCACAGCATGTTGCTGCCATCACCATGCTTCACCGTAGGGATTGGGCCAGGTTTCCTCCAGACGTGACGCTTGGTATTCAGGCCAAAGAGCTCAATCTTGGTTTCATCAGACCAGAGACTCCAAGCAGGGTGTCATGTGCCATTTACTGAGGAGTGGCTTCCATCTGGCCACTCTAGCATAAAGGCCTGATTGGTGGAGTGCTGCAGAGACGGTTGTCCTTCAGTAAGGTTCTCCCATCTCCACAGAGGAACTCTTGAGCTCTGTCAGAGTGACCATCAGGTTCTTGGTCACCTCCCTGACAAAGTCCCTTCTCCCCCAATTGCTCAGTTTGGCCCGGTGGCCAGCTCTAGGAAGAGTCTTGGTGGTTCCAAACGTCTTCCATTTAAGAATGATGGAGGCCATTGTGTTCTTGGGGACCTTCAGTACTGCAGAAATTTTTTGGCACCCTTCCCAGATCTGTGCCTCGACACAATCCTGTCTCGGAGCTCTACGGACAATTCTTTCGACCTTATGGCTTGGTTTTTGATCTGACATGCACTGTCACTTGCGGGACCTTATACAGACAGGTGTGTGCCTTTTTCAAATCATGTCCAATCAATTGAATTTACCACAGGTGGAATTCAATCAAGTTGTACAAACATCAAGATGATCAGTGGGAACTGGATGCACCTGAGCTGTACCTGAGTCTCATATCAAAGGGTCTGAATACTTATGTAAATAAGGTGTTTCTGTTTTTATAAAAACTGTTTTTGCTTTGTCATTATGAGGTATTTTGTGTAGATTGATGAGACATTTTTATTTAACCTCTCTGGGATATGTGGGACGGCAGCATCCCACCTCGCCAACAGCCAGTGAAAGTGCAGGGCGCCAAATTCAAAACAACAAAAATCTCATAATTAAAATTCCTCAAGCATACAAGTATTTTTACACCATTTTAAAGATACAATTCTTGTTTAAAAAATGCTTTACAGCGAAAGCACCACAAATTATTATGTTAGGTCACCACCAACTCACAGAAAAACACAGCCATTTTTCCAGCCAAAGAGAGGAGGCACAAATAGAGGTAAAATTAATCACTAACCTTTAATGATCTTCATCAGATGACACTCATAGGACTTCATGTTACACAATACATGTATGTTTTGTTCGATAAAGTGCATATTTATATAAAAAAAACTAATTTTACATTGGCGTATTACGTTCAGTAGTTCTAAAACATGCGGTGATTGTGCAGAGACCCAGATCTATTTACAGAATTACTCATTATAAATGTTGATGAAAATACAACTGTTATACATGGAATTAGAGATATACTTCTCCTTAATGCAACCGCTGTGTCAGATTTCAAAAAAACTTAACCTGTTGCGTCGCGCAATCCCGGATCCGGGATTCTATTTATAGCCTCCAGCTCATTAGCATAACGCAACGTTAACTATTCATGAAAATCGCAAATGAAATGAAATAAATATATTTGCTCTCAAGCTTAGACTTTTGTTAACAACACTGTCATCTCAGATTTTCAAAATATGCTTTTCAACCATAGCTAAACAAGCATTTGTGTAAGAGTATTGATTGCTAACATAGCTATAAGCCTAGAATTCAGCCAGCAACATTTTCACAAAAACAAGAAAATCATTCAAATAAAATCATTTACCTTTGAAGAACTTCAGATGTTTTCAATGAGGAGACTCTCAGTTAGATAGCAAATGTTCAGTTTTTCAAAAAAATATTATTTGTGTAGGACAAATCGCTCCGTTTTGTTCACGTTTGGCTATGAAAAAAACCTGTATCCAGTTATAGCCTCAAGCTCATTAGCATAACGTAACGTTAACGATTTCTGAAAATCGCAAATAAAATGAAAATAATGCGCCTGCTCTCAAGCTTAGCCTTTTCTTAACAACACTGTCATCTCAGATTTTCAAAATATGCCTTTGAACCATAGCAAGTCACTAATTTGTGTAAGAGTATGCTAAGCTAGCTTAGCATTTTGAGTAGCATTTAGCACGCAACATTTTCACAAAAACCAGATAACCAAATAAATAAAATAATTTACCTTTGAAGAGCTTCGGATGTTTTCAATGAGGAGACCCTCAGTTACATAGCAAATGTTCAGTTTCTCCTGAAAGAATCTTCGTGTAGGAGAAATCGTTCCGTTTTGTACATCACATTTGGCTACCGAAACTAACCGAAAATTCAGTCACCAACAATGTCAAACTTTTTCCGAATTAACTCCATAATATCGACCGAAACATGGCAAACGTTGTTTGGAATCAATCCTCAAGGTGTTTTTTCACATATCTCTTCATTGATATATCGTTCGTGGAAGCCTGCTTTCTTCTCTGAATTCCATGGAAAAATACTTGCAGCTGAGGTTTGCGCACCAATTTCGGCGCAGGACACCGGGCAGACACCTGGTAAATGTGGTCTCTTATGGTCAATCTTCCAATGATATGCCTACAAATACGTCACAATGCTGCAGACACCTTGGGGAAACGACAGAAAGGGCAGGCTCATTCCTCTCGCATTCACAGCCATATAAGGAGACAATGGAAAACGGAGCCTCAAAAATCCTGCTGATTTCCTGGATGCCATTTCATCTTGGTTTTGCCTGTAGCTCACGTTCTAGGGCACGCACAGAGAATATCTTTGCAGTTCTGGAAATGTAAGAGTGTTTTCTTTCCAAAGCTATCAATTATATGCATAGTCGAGCATCTTTTTGTGACAAAATATTGCGCTTAAAACGGGCACGTCTTTTTATCCAAAAATGATATAGCGCCCCTAGAGTTTCAAGAGGTTAACGGAAAAAGCAAACCATGCAATCAACTGAGTACAGCTTTCAGACAACAAAGCAGCCAAAAAGATATCCGCCATATTGGGTAGTCAACATTAGTCATAAATAGCATTATAAATATTCACTTACCTTTGATGATCTTCATCAGAATGCACTCCCAGGAATTGCAGTTCCACAATAAATGTTTGTTTTGTTCGATAATGTCCATCATTTATGTCCAAATAGCTTCTTTTGTTAAGGCGTTTGGTAAACTAATCCAAAAGCACGTTCACGTCCCGCCAAACGTCGGACGAAAAGTTTTTAAAGGGTTCTGTTACAGCCCTTAGAAACTTGTCAAACTAAGTATAGAATCAATCTTTAGGATGTTTTTTATCATGAATCTTCAATAACGTTCCAACCGGACAATTCCTATGTCTTTAGAAAAGCAATGGAATGAGAGTTCTCTCTCCCGCTAACTCTCTCTCCCACTGTATCTTACAATAGGGGCTGAGTTAAAAAAAAACTATAAGCCTCAGATTTCCCACTTCTTGGTTGGATTTTCCTCAGGTTTTCACCTCCCATATGAGTTATGTTATACTCACAGACATCATTCAAACAGTTTTAGAAACTTCAGAGTGTTTTCTATCCAATACTACTAATAATATGCATATATTAGCATCTGGGACAGAGTAGCAGGCAGTTTACTCTGGGCACCTTGTTCATCCAAGCTACTCAATACTGCCCCCCTGTCAACAAGAAGTTAATCGATTTTAGAATAAGGCTGTAACGTAACTAAATGTAGAAAAAGTCAAGCAGTCTGAATACTTTATGAATGCATTGTACTTATGGGCCCTTCCCAACAATGCAGAGAAAGACAATAGAAAAGTAATATGTAATATTAAATACACAATGTGTAACGATAACCTGGCTATATACACAAAACACTTTATTGTTTATTTACATGGAAATTCATTCTGTGATGTCAGCATACAACTAGACATACACAATATTATATTACATGCAGTACGGAACACTGGAGAGTTAGTAAACAAGTCACACATTTACATTTTTCCATATTCAAAGTCTCTGCGGCCTTCTGTCCGACCGTGTATTGGGCCTGCATATGTCCCACTGTAAAGCAACGCGAGGGCTGATGGAATGAAACTCGCCTGGCTCCTATTCTTACTGAACAGTTCTCCATCTGGAAGGCAGCAGCTCGAAAGATTGGGCAAGATTGTGTGTGGGGTCCTCTATGATGCGTTTGACCTTGTCCTTTGCCCGTTTATCACAGAGGCCCTGAGTTTTCTTCCTAGGTTCCTGCCTTTCTAGGGAGTTTTTCCTAGCCAGCGTGCTTCTACATCTGCATTGCTTGCTGTTTGGGGTTTTAGGTTGGGTTTCTATATAGCACTTTGACATCTGCTGATGTAAAAGGGGCTTTATAAATACATTTGATTGATTGATTGGATGACTACTGGAATTTGAGTGAAACTATGCTTTAATTAGATCTGAACATTCCATTAAATACTAGTTACTTTGATATAAATTTGTGGTTGCTCGGTTATTTCTGACAGAACACCGTGTGTAGCACAGCACAGGAGGGTATGAAATCTGAGTTTTGAAGGCTTACAAAAGGATTTCCCCAGGGCTCAGTTTTAGGTCCGATCCCTTTTACACTGTATATAAATGATATAGTTATTGACTCTCCAAATCTCCATTTGTATGCTGATGACACAATTGTTTATTCTAGTGCATCTAATATTGAGAAGGCTTTTCAGGACCTAGTTGGCATTTGATGTTATTCAAAGGCCAGTATTAAAATTGAAACGTGTGCTTAATGCAAGGAAAACCAAATGTATGGTTTTCTCTTCCCTGAAAGTAAACAGATGGAATCACTTGCAGATTTTTAACTATAAAACACCAGAAAATTGATAGGGTCACCTCCAATAAGTATCTTGGGATTTGGTTCGATGAAAAGCTGAATTTTAAACAGCACATTGATAACTTGACCACGAAACTGAAGTTGGAATTGGGTTTCTATTTTAGGAACAAATCTTGCTTTTCAATGTGAGGCAGAAAATATATTTTTTTATCACTGCTAGAGTATGGTGATATTGACTTTATGCCTCAGTTGAAGTGTAAAATTACAGACCTCTACATGCTTTGTAAGTGGGAAAACCTGCAAAATCGGCAGTGTGTCAAATACTTGTTCTCCCCACTGTATCTGTATCTGGTGACACTTTCTTTTGTGTGCATTTAGTATTTTTCTGTAATATTTTATGTACACACTGCTATTTCCCTGTTTTGCCTTCTTGCGAGGTCGCCCTCGCAAACTATGTGTTTAAACTCAATGGGTCTTACCTGGTTAAATACATGTTTTTTAAATGAATCAGGTGATCCCAATTTTGATGTATCCTTATAGCGACTAAGTAAGCGATATAAATGTTTTTGATAGCATAGCTAAATCTTTGCCTAAATATGCTCCAGCTTTTTCACCTGCATCTGTTGACAGGCATGTAGGCCTATGTAGCACTCTGAGGGGGGTTCAGTTGATGACACACCCCTAGTTTAATTTCTCAAAAAAGGAATTTATATCAGGGAATGGGTCAGTTACATTTCAAATCCATTCAATTCAGAAAGTAATTATAATTTAATTTCCAAATTTTCCTAATTGAAAAGCATTAAAGTCAATTTGAATTTGAGTGTCCTTCCTGAATTGACTGGAATGCCTGTACTCTCCAGGGTGGTGTTGTCCTCATCATCCTCCTCTTGGTATGCCTCCCTCAGCTTAATTGTCATCACCTACAGTATGTGGAGATTGTGAATCATAAAATTATTGCACCAGCAGCAGTCGACAATCAATGCTTAGGCAGAACATGTTGTGAGTATGACAACTTGCTGTCGGCCTATAGCCAAACCAACGCATCGTTACTTACTAGCATGTGAGCTGTTTATGTTGGTGAGCATTGAGGCAACAATAGGTCTTTTATCTTAGGATTTCTTACATTTCCGATAGGAAGCGATACATGCTTTTACCTCCAGCAATTCGAGCGACTTCTCTTTTTTCATGCAGGTAGCACTGTTTCAAGGCCTTGCACTTATTTCTTAGGATGTGCCAGGGTTTGTTATATCCCTCACTTTGAAAGTCCTGATTTAATTGTTGAAACAGAGGAGTTTCTTTGGCGTTTCCAATCTAAAATGTATTAGGAAATGTGTCTTGTTTGTGAATTAAACTTAGAAAGACCTTGGTGTCTTCCTCTGTCCACTTGTATCTTGTCATGAGGCGGCAGGGTAGCCTAGTGGTTAGAGCGTTGGACTAGAAACCGGAACGTTAAATATTCAAACCCCCGAGCTGACAAGGTACAAATCTGTCTTTCTGCCCATGAACAGGCAGTTAACCCACTTTTCCTAGGCCGTCATTGAAAATAAGAATTTGTTCTTAACTGACTTGCCTAGTTAAATAAAGGTAAAAAATAAATAAATGGCATGACGTTTTGTCCCACAAGCAGTAGGAGCTTTATAGTTATGTGATGACATCATGTGCCCCGCGTACCTTCATAATTATTTGACAATGTGTTGTAAAGCAACGTGATAACATGAAACTATAAAATGTGAAAACAGGTGATCATGTGTGAAGTCTTCCAAAAACGCATACTTCCACACAATTTCACATCTGAAATTTCATGTGAAATCATGTGGTTTTTCACTAAGGGGAATTCATCAAAAACAATGATGGGATTCAAGTCATATCACAGTACAATAAAATGCTTACTTGCATGTTCACTCTTGACAATATGACATAGGAATAATAAATATATAGAATAATATCTATATGGACTTGCAGCACGATCTTCGTCAGAAATAGGAATGACTTCTATTTTAGCTTTTGACACTCATGAGCAGTGTGGGTGCAATAATTGAACAACATGGATTTCTAACTGTATTGTGTGGTCAGCCTTTTAGATAGAACATCACAGCCCTGCCCGACCGTGGGGGGAGGGGGGGACGACAACTTGTGATTACCCCATTTCTTTTTGTCTCCATGCTTTAGTAAATTAGAAAACAACATTTAAGAAAGTACCACGTCTAAAGATTACTTTTCAACATGACCTTTTCCTGAGCGTTCTCACTACTTAGAAAAACGTAATATTGTAGGGCTTCCCTCTTTTTCTTGATGGTGCTAGCAGCCACATGACTGAGTGAGAGCAAGCTAGCTACCCACCAGAACATTAAGCCAGCCAAGAGAACAACAACACAAGCAACCCACTCTTAGCTATGATGTGGGCGTGACCCAAGGGTCAATACTGGAGCCCCTCCTGTTCAGCCTGTACATTAATGATCTGCCTTCTGTCTGTACTCGGTCTGAAGTTCAAATGTATGCAGATGATACAGTGATATATGTGCATGCAAAGAGCAAACAACAAGCTGCACAAGAACTCACTACTGTAATGTTCCAGGTTACAAAGTGGCTCTGTGACTCGTGTTTGCATCTCAATGTGAATGTTTGCATGTTCTTCACAAAGAGGGCAAACTGAGCCAGATATCTATGTGTCAGGGGAGAAGCTCCAGGTGGTATCTGATTTTAAGTACCTTGGCATCGTACTTGATTCCAACCTCTCTTTTAAAAAGCATGTGAAAAGGGTCATTCAAATAACCAAATTCAACCTAGCTAATTTCCGATTATACGAAATTGTTTGACTACAGAGGTAGCAAAACTCTACTTCAAATCTATGATACTCCCTCACTTAACATACTGCTTGACGAGTTGGGACCAAGCTTGCTGTACAACATTAAGACCTATTCAGTCTGTCTACAGGCTCCCGAAGTGCTTGATAGGAAGCCCAATAGCCATCATCACTGTTACATCCTCAGAAAGCATGAGCTCCTGAGTTGGGAAAATCTTGTGCAATACACCGACACATGTCTTGTATTCAAGATCCTAAATGGCCTGGCTCCCCCTCCACTCAGTATTTTTGTTAAACAGAAAACCCAAACATATAGCAGATCCACAAGGTCTGCCATGAGAGGTGACTGTATAGTTCCCTTTCTCTGTGAGAGCTTCCCATGTCTGGAATACACTGCCATCAGACACACATATTTGCACCACATATCACACTTTCACAAAATGCATGAAGACATGGCTAAAGGTCAATCAGATTTGTGAAGATGGTCCCTAGCTGTGTATTGCCGCTTTCCATGTTGTCTGTTTTCTGTAGCTTGTGAGGTGTGGAAACACTTTGTTGCTTTTATGAATTTTGTCTTGCTGCTTTTTGTTCTATGTTGCTATGTCTGTATGCTACGTCTTGCTTGTCCTATGTTGCGCTGTCTGTATGCTATGTCTTGCTTGTCCTATGTTGCTATTGTCTATATTGTAATTGTTTTTAATAACCTGCCCAAGGACTGCGGTTGAAAATTAGCCGGCTAGCTAAAACCGGCACTTTTACTGAAACGTTGATTAATGTGCACTGTCCCTGTAAAAATAAAATAAAACTCAAAAAATAAACTCAAACTGGACAAACAAACTATACTAAACAAGTTAAATGTCTTACCTGTGATGAAATATTTTCCACACACATAACTACGTGTAGCATACTTGGACACAGGGTTCCCACATTTGTTTTTATATAAATGAGAATTAGTATTTAGAAATCACTTCTAAATGTTATGCAGTAAGAACAGCTCAAAATATCCAAATTGGACTAAAGTATTTACATTTTGGGCCTGTTACAATAGATAAATCATGACGGACATGACGAATATCTACTTTGTTAGATAAGATTTGTTGAATATATGCCAAACTGGTCTCAATGGAATGGTCTGCGTTCCATCAACCCCTTTACCGCATCCATTAGGCAACAGTACAGAATGTCAGCTTTTATTTGAGGGTATTTTCATGCATATCTGTTTTACCGTTTAGAAATTAAAGCAATTTATGTCCCTCCATTTGAAGTCTTAACACCCTGATCAATGTCTAAATGGGTTTACATGATAGCTCAGCTGAAACGAACACAGCTTGTTTCCAAAGCTTAGCAGGGTATATAGAGGTAGGCATCTGGATGGTAGACTCATTCTCACTGAAGTGCATTGTCTCTCGTATACCAGTAAGAGTCACTGTTTAAGCAGATGTTACTGCGAGTGTAGCAAAATGCTTATGTTTCTCGCTCCAACAGTGCAGTAATATCTAACAAGTAATATCTAACAATTTCACAACAATACACAAAGCCTTGGTTTCATGCATGTCAACATCAGAAGCCTCCACCCTAAGTTTGTTTTACTCACTGCTTTAGCACACTCTGCTAACCCTGATGTCCTTGCCATGTCTGAATCCTGGCTCAGGAAGGCCACCAAAAATTCTGAGATTTCCATACCCAACTATAACATTTTTCGTCAAGATAGAACTGCCAAAGGGGGGAGGAGTTGCAGTCTACTGCAGAGAGAGCCTGCAAAGTAATGTCATACTTTCCAGGTCCATACCCAAACAGTTCGAACTACTAATCTTAAAAATGACTCTCTCCAGAAATAAGTCTCTCACTGTTGTCCCCTGCTACCGACCTCCCTCAGGTCACAGCTGTGCCCTGGACACCATTTGTGAATTGATCGCCCTCCATCTAGCTTCAGAGTTTGTTCTGTTAGGTGACCTAAACTGGGATATGCTTAACACCCCGGCAGTCCTACAATCTAAGCTAGATGCCATCAATCTCACACAAATCATCAAGGAACCCACCAGATACAACCCTAAATCTCTAAACAAGGGCACCCTCATAGACCGTCATCCTGACCAACTGGCCCTCCAAATACACCTCCGCCGTCTTCAACCAGGATCTCAGCGATCACTGCCTCATTGCCTGTATACGCTACGGAGCCGCAGTCAAACGACCACCCCTCATCACTGTCAAACGCTCCCTAAAACACTTCTGTGAGCAGGCCTTTCTAATCGACCTGGCCTGGGTATCCTGGAAGGACATTGACCTCATCCCGTCAGTTGAGGATGCCTGGTTATTCTTTAAAAGTAACTTCCTCACCATTTTAGATAAGCATGCTCCGTTCAAAAAATGCAGAACTAAGAACAAATATAGCCCTTGGTTCACTCCAGACCTGACTGCCCTCGACCAGCACAAAAACATCCTGTGGCGGACTGCAATAGCATCGAATAGTCCCCGTGATATGCAACTGTTCAGGGAAGTCAGGAACCAATACACTCAAGTCAGTCAGGAAAGCTAAGGCCAGTTTCTTCAGGCAGAAATTTGCATCCTGTAGCTCCAACTCCAAAAAGTTCTGGGACACTGTGAAGTCCATGGAGAACAAGAGCACCTCCTCCCAGCTGCCCACTGCACTGAGGCTAGGTAACACGGTCACCACCGATAAACCCATGATTATCGAAAACTTCAACAAGCATTTCTCAACGGCTGGCCATGCCTTCCGCCTGGCTACTCCAACCTCGGCCAACAGATCCGCCCCCCCCGCAGCTACTCGCCCAAGCCTCTCCAGGTTCTCCTTTACCCAAATCCAGATAGCAGATGTTCTGAAAGAGCTGCAAAACCTTGACCCGTACAAATCAGCTGGGCTTGACAATCTGGACCCTCTATTTCTGAAACTATCTGCCACCATTGTCGCAACCCCTATTACCAGCCTGTTCAACCTCTCTTTCATATCGGCTGAGATCCCCAAGGATTGGAAAGCTGCCGCAGTCATCCCCCTCTTCAAAGGGGGAGACACCCTGGACCCAAACTGTTACAGACCTATATCCATCCTGCCCTGCCTATCTAAGGTCTTCGAAAGCCAAGTCAACAAACAGGTCACCGACCATCTCGAATCACACCGTACCTTCTCCGCTGTGCAATCGGTTTTCCGAGCCGGTCACGGGTGCACCTCAGCCACACTCAAGGTACTAAACGATATCATAATGGCCATCGATAAAAGACAGTACTGTGCAGCCGTCTTCATCGACCTTGCCAAGGCTTTCGACTCTGTCAATCACCATATTCTTATCGGCAGACTCAGTAGCCTTGGTTTCTCTGATGACTGCCTTGCCTGGTTCACCAACTACTTTGTAGACAGAGTGCAGTGTGTCAAATCGGAGGGCATGCTGTCCGGTCCTCTGGCAGTCTCTATGGGGGTGCCACAGGGTTCAATTCTCGGGCCGACTCTTTTCTCTGTATATATCAATGATGTTGCTCTTGCTGCAGGCGATTCCCTGATCCACCTCTACGCAGACGACACCATTCTATATACTTCCGGCCCGTCATTGGACACTGTGCTATCTAACCTCCAAACAAGCTTCAATGCCATACAACACTCCTTCCGTGGCCTCCAACTGCTCTTAAACGCTAGTAAAACCAAATGTATGCTTTTCAACCGTTCGCTGCCTGCACCTGCACACCTGACTAGTATCACCACCCTGGATGGTTCCAACCTTGAATATGTGGACATCTATAAGTACCTAGGTGTCTGGCTTGACTGTAAACTCTCCTTCCAGACTCATATCAAACATCTCCAATCGAAAATCAAATACAGAATCGGCTTTCTATTCCTCAACAAAGCCTCCTTCACTCATGCCGCCAAACTTACCCTAGTAAAACTGACTCTCCTACCGATCCTCGACTTTGGCGACGTCATCTACAAAATAGCTTCCAACACTCTACTCAGCAAACTGGATGCAGTTTATCACAGTGCCATCCGTTTTGTCACTAAAGCACCTTATACCACCCACCACTGCGACTTGTATGCTCTAGTCGGCTGGTCCTCGCTCCATATTCGTCGCCAGACCCACTGGTTCCAGGTCATCTACAAGTCCATGCTAGGTAAAGCTCCGCCTTATCTCAGTTCCCTGGTCACGATGGCAACACCCACCCGTAGCACGAGCTCCAGCAGGTGTATCTCACTGATCATCCCTAAAGCCAACACCTCATTTGGCCGCCTTTCGTTCCAGTTTTCTGCTGCCTGTGACTGGAACGAATTGCAGAAATCGCTGAAGTTGGAGACTTTTATCTCCCTCACCAACTTCAAACATCTGCTATCTGAGCAGTTAACCGATCGCTGCAGCTGTACATAGTCTTATCGGTAAATAGCCCACCCAATTATACCTACCTCATCTCCATACAGTTTTTATTTATTTACTTTTCTGCTCTTTTGCACATCAATATCTCTACCTGTACATGACCATCGGATAATTTATCACTCCAGTGTTAATCTGCAAAATTGTAATTATTTGCCTACCTCCTCATGCCTTTTGCACACAATGTATATAGACCCTTTTTTCTACTGTGTTATTGACTTGTTTATTGTTTACTCAATGTGTAACTCTGTGTTGTCTGTTCACACTGCTATGCTTTATCTTGGCCAGGTCGCAGTTGCAAATGAGAACTTGTTCTCAACTAGCCTACCTGGTTAAATAAAGGTGAAATAAAATAAAATAAAAAACAATCTAAAGGAATGGAATTAAGAATATAAAAATATTTGGACGAGCAATGTCAGAGCAGCATAGACTAGTAATAGTAGAATAGGATAGAATACAGTATATACATATGAGATGAGTAATGCAAAATATGTAAATTCAACATAATTTCAGCAACACAATATACAGTTTATTTAATATAAGATGAAAAATATATTTTTACGATTCTATGTGGAATTTTCTACGCAATTTCAACCTATGCATAGTTCTGATGATTATGTTGAAATGATTATGTTAAACTGACTAACAGGTTGTTACATCAATGTATTGATGTTGAAGTTTTACCCTAATGTCAATGTTTACAATGCTGGTTCAAATGAAGCATGAACAGTACTGGTGTTTGACTTTTTTCAAATCCAATGTATTTTCCACTTTGATTCCATGTCACAATACATTTACAAATTATGTTGAAATAATGTTGATTCAAGCAGTGTATGTCCAGTGGGAAGTATTTGGACAAATTTGCTTATAGTATATTAAAGTAGTCACAAGTATAGTAATTGGTCCCATAGTCCTAGCACGCATTGACTCCATCAAGCTTGTGACTCTCCAAACCTGTTGAATGCATTTACAGTTTGTTTTGGTTGTGTTTTGAATGATGTTTTACCCAATAGAAACTGAATGGTGAATATATTATGTCATTTTGTAGTATCTTTTATTGCAAGTTAGAATATAATATGTTTCTGAATGTTTCTACATTCATGTGGATGCTACCATGATTCTAGAAAATCATGGATTAATCTTGAATAATGAGTGCGATGCCATTTAGAGGCACAAAGATCATACCTCCCCCAAATAAATGTTTTCTCACTCATCATTATTCATGAGTCCTTCATGCTTTTTCTTAAGATAATCCTGTTGATGCCCATGCTTAATCAACTCCAGTCATCATTCACCTCCAGTTACTATTGGGCAAAACATACTGTATCCCAAAACACAACCAAAACAAACCACAAATGCATCCAAAGAGTTTGTAGTCACAAGCTTGATAAAGGGAAGGGCGATACCTAGTCAGTTGTACAACTGAATGCCTTCAACTGAAATGTGTCTTCCGCATTTAAACCAACCCCTCTGAATCAGAGAGGTGCGGGGGGCTGCCTTAATCGACATCCACTTCTTCAGCGCCGGCGGGAACTAGTCATTGCGTGCAAGGAATATGGGATCAAATACTACACTTTTGACTACTTTGATACATTATAAGCACATTTGTCCAAATACTTCTGACTTTTTCACTTCAGGGGACTAGATACATAAAATGCTTTAATTTCTAAATGGTAAAACAGTTGTGTATGAAATGCTGTGATCTTATTTAGAAGCTCGATCTCACATGTGGGACCAGTACGAAAAAGTACATTTGATCTCAATTTTGATCTCAAATTAAAATGCTGGAGTATAGAGACCCATTTTACAGTTTGGCTTCACTGTCCAATTAGATATGGAGGGCAGTGTAAGTCCAATAGCAGCAGTCATGGTGTGTAGTTCTAGTTCTCATAGCCAGTATAACATTCTCACACACATTCTCTCACATACTCACACACATCTGACTTATATCTGGTTAGGGTAACAGGTGTTTTTCCAGTTTGCATTCTGGCTAGGCATGAAGATTAAGAACAATGCTCTTTGAGATGTCTTATGAAATCCACCATCACTCATCATGAGCAATCTAATCCATAATTTGTTTTGCTGTGCCTTCAGTGCGTAACATTGCTCTCATCCATGTAGGTCAAGATTCTTAACATGAACGAAAATATTATTCTTTGTCATCGTAGCTACTTTCCACCTTATTTCCTGCCAATAATATGTATACACTCAACACCATACTTTATGTATTTGGACAGTGAAGCTAAACATTTTTATTTGGTTCTATTAATCCAGCATTTTGGATTTGAGAACAAATGTTTCATATCAGGCAACGGTATTTTCTAGCGGTGGGCACCAATATTGATCATTCAATATGATATTGTTTGACATCGATACGTGCAAGGCATATTGTGGTTAGTTTTTCCTGTTGACCTATACTATTATGCAAAACAAGCAGCATAATGTTCCTGCATGTTCAAAACCATCTTACAGACCTCTCAAAAATGTATTTGAAATCTTTGCCTAAATATGCTCCAGCTTTTTCACCTGCATCTGCTGACAGTCATGTAGTCCTATGTGGCACTTGTCTGAGGTGGTTCAGGTAGTTGCAAGGTAGGCTACAGCCTCATGTTGGGTCACTGCCAATCTACTGGTTTAATTTTCTTAAAAGAGGAATTCATAAATAGGGCCACCTGTACTCTCCAGGGTGTCGTCATCATCCTCCTTGTCTTGGGACACCTCTCCCTCAGTGGAATTGTCATCACCTACAGCAGGTGTGTCAAACGTATTTTGCCCCGGGGCTCACATTTGGTCTTCAACGAGGTCTGGAGGGCCGAACTGAAAATTGGTTGTATTTCCTCGCTGTCAAAATAAGATAAAAATTGTCCATCAATTGTTTTTAAAATGTTGAATTCTCCCTGACTGTCTAGCATTCATTACAGTGAGTATTAGTGAGCTGGACACTGTAAAGAAACTGTATGAATGTAGATACATTGTAATTGCTACACAGTTTCAATTTGGGTTTTAGTAAAAGGAATATGGGACCAAATACTACACTTTTGACTAATATGATACCTTATAAGTGAATTTGTCCAAATACTTCTTCACATTGGGGGGACTAGATACATAAAGTGCTTTCATTTATAAATGGTAAAACAGATGTGTATGAAAATACCCTCAAATAAATAGGGACATTCTGTACTCTGAGAAATGTTATCTCACACACACACAAGGGACTAGTATGAAAATCTATGCACTCACTACTCTTAAGTTGCTCTGGATAAGAGTGTCTGCTTAATGATTAAAATGGAAACGTAAAATGTACTGTCCCCTCATATGAAACATCTCAAATTCAAAATGCTGGAGTATAGAATCACATTTTACATTTTGGATACATTGTCCAATTAGATATGGGGAGGGGGCAGCAGTCCAATAGCAGCAGTCATGGTGTGTAGTTCTCAGAGCCAGTAGAACATTCGGAGCCTTTCTACTCACACACAGCTCACTTACAATTGGTTAGGGCAACAGGTGTTTTTCTAGTTTCCATTCTGGCTAGGCATGATGACAATGCTGTCACCCATTGTGTACATCTAATCCCCCCCCAAACTTAACTCTGGAACTCGAAGCCAGTTCGACTGCATTTTTGCATTGTTCCACTCTTATCGGGGACTGATTTAGACCTGGGACACCAGGTGTGTGTGCAATTAATAATGAGTTCGACAGATAACCAACAGGCTCCGGACCTCATAGGGTAAGAGTTGAATACCCCTGCTTTAAACTACCATTCATTTTAACACGCCTGCAGTGTATGTTAACACGTCTGCAGTGTTTGTTTTTAGATTTTTATTTTAAATTCAGTCGTTTCAGTTAATTTTTAGACTTGATTTAGTAGTTTTTATTCAGTTTCAGTTTGATAAAAACATTTCTATTTAATGTTTATATTATTTAGTTATTTTTAGTGTTGGACAGAAAGTAGACTTATGCATGTAGGCTTTTACATTAATAATATATATAATAATATATCCCATTTAGCAGACGCTTTTGTCCAAAGCGACTTACAAGTCAGCTGGGGCCACTACTTTTACATATGGGTGGCCCCAGCGGGAATCGAACCCACGACGCTTGGCGTTGCAAGCGCCATGCTCTACCGACTGAGCCACTCAGGATGTGCATGCTATCATGATTACGAATAATCCTATATGAATCTTGAATAAGGATGAGTCAAAACATTACAGAGGCATAAATATCATCCCCCCCAACCCCAAAATGCTAGCCTCACCTGTTAATGTAATGGTGAGAAGTTATTATGTCATGGAGGTATGATTTTTGTGTGTATGTAACGTTCTCACTCATTTCTTATTCACGATTCATTCAGCACTATCCGTAATCATGGAAGCATCCACATTAATGTAGAAGTGTTTAGAAACATATTATATTCTTATTTATAATACAAGTGACTCCAAAATGACACACTACATTATTTACCATTCATTTGTATTGGGCACAAAAGAATCTGAAACACAACCAAAACAAACAGCAAATGCATTCAACAAGTTTGTAGTCACAAGCTTGATCTAGTCACAAGCTTGATGTAGTCATTACTTGATTTGAATATGGGACCAAATACTTAACTTTTTACTACTTGAATACACATAAGAGAATTTGTCCCTATACTTTTGGTCCCCTAAAATGGGGAACTATGTACATGTTGTAATTTCTAAACGGTTCGCCCGATATGGACGAACATACCTTCAAATTAAGTAAAGCTTACAGTAGGTATCATTTCAAATCCAAAGTGCTGGAGTACAGAGCCAACACAACAAAAAATGTGTCACAGTCCCAATACCTTTGGAGCTCACTGTAGGTACAACAGATGAAAGGGGAAGATGCAAGCAGTCTATTGTAATACCTTGATGTTCCTAAACAGACTTCCTACAGTCACTGATATCTTTCTTTGAATGGGCGTCGCACGTCAGCCTAATGAGTCCAAACTTTTCACAGAAGATGTATGTAAAAAAAAAATATTTAAAAAATGAAAAATTGGAATGTCTGACTGTTTTGCTGCTCATGATATTTTAATAAAACATTGGTTATAGGCTACTGTGTGCCTACGCTGGCAAAGTATATGTCATAACCAATTGCGTTACCACTAATACCAGCTTTTAGCGAGTCTTAAATATCACCAGTAGCGCTGCATGAAGTTGGCGGCCATTTTTTAAGGACACATCTCAAATATTTACACCCCTCCCACCTCAGCGCAAGCGAGCTGATATAAGACAGGTAAATTACCAACCCTGGAGCCAGGTTTGGAAAATAGCAGTACCAGTCAAAAGTTTGAACACACCTACTCATTCCAGGTTTTTTTTTTTTTTTTTTTACTATTTTCCACATTGTAGAATAATAGTGAAGAGTGTTAAACAAATCAAAATATTTTATATTTGAGGTTCTTCAAAACCTTGATGACAGCTTTGCCCACTCTTGGCATTCTCTCAACCAGCTTCACGAGGTAGTCACCTGGAATGCATTTCAATTAACAGGTGTGCCTTGTTAAAGGTTAATTTGTGGAATTTCTTTCCTTCTTAATGCGTTTGAGCCAATCAGTTGTGTTATAACAAGGTCGGGGGGTATACAGAATATAGACCTATTTGGTAAAATACCATATGGCAAGAACAGATCAAATTAGAAAAGAGAAACGGCAGTCCATCATTACTTTAAGACATGAAGGTCAGTCAATCCGAGAATGCCAAGAGTGGGCAAAGCTGTCATCAAAGCAAAGGGTGGCTACTTTGAAGAACCTCAGATCTCAAATATATTTTGATTTGTTTAACAGTTTTTTGGTCACTATGTGATCCCATATGTATTATTTCATAGTTGTGATCACTTCACTATTATTCTACAATGTTGGAAATAGCAAAAATAAAGAAAAACGCTTGAATGAGTAGATGTGTACAAACTTTTGACTGGTACTGTATGTGGATGAAAGAGAGAATGCAGAGAAACAGGTGAGCTATTCTAAGTAAAAAAAAAAAGATGTGTAAGTGCACTTGCCACACCTGCAGTAAACGTCATATGGGACCAGCCCCAATGACCAAATTCCAATTCCAACTTACTCACCTGCCTACAGTGTAAATATATATATATATGCCATACATATACGCCAAATGTGCCAAGCCAACAGGACTACATAGAAGAACGAACGGGTGAATGCACAGAAACAGGTGAGCTCATCTTACACATTTGGTTGTAGAATACAAAATGTAAAATGTCAATGAATACAAAATGTCAGATGTAAATCAAGCCAGTTTTGAATAAGGGCATAATGATATTCATGTTTGCTCCTAGATTTTAATGGACAAGGAGCTTCTGACAATGGGGAATCAAATGAAGGTTCTTGTGGTTCTTCTGTGGATGTTGAGTATGGACTTTATCCACTTTGGATGATTGTGTTACTATTTTACATATACATTTCATTTAGCTGATCTTGATTCCCTCCCCCCGGCGGTGGCAGCATGACACAACAGTGAGGCTTTAAGCACTTAAATAGAATACACAATCTCATATTTTGAGGCCATAGGGCTTTACAGGAATTGCTCGTGCTCGGTTTTCAACCTCTCTGTCTATTCCCTGCAGCCATTTATACCACTCCAGCCACCACATCAACAACCCCTGGTGAGTATACATTACCTCCAATAACTGATTTTTATCCACTTCCTCTCTGACTGACTGAATTGTAACTGACTGAAACCATCTCTCATCTTAATGAGATGTTATGTTATATATGTAGCCTGGAAAATGCGTTATCGCTAAGAGCCGTTTTAGGTGGGTCTTAAATGTCCTAACTTGTGCTGCCTGAAATTGGCACTTTGGCAGATGTTTTTAAGAACACACCTCAGACATTGCCATACCTCCCACCTTAGTGCAAACAAGCTGATGGTATACAGGTAAAAATAAAAACGTCCTAAAATAACTCACACACTTCAATTCAATTTATATTGTGTTAATATCACTGGATAAGTAGTTATTTTGGAACAGAACTGTTTTCATCCATTTTATAGTTTTATTCTCGGATTCCATGCATGGCTTACTTCACAGGACTTTCCATAAAGCTTGTATACACATTTTTAGATAGACACACATTCTCTTGAGGTAAGAAACTATTTAGATTAGACCTACAACCTACAACTTTCCCTTTAATCACTCAGCGTGGAGTGGGTGTGGCATATAAAATTATTCAATTGTTATTAGATAGTGGTTTCATCAAAGCACCAGCCATTGCAACTGCTTAACATGAGTTTCTGACCTTGTATTTTCATCTAAAGTCAGCTTGGCTGAAATCCAGGTGCTGATATCACACTATAGGTTTCCAATCAAAATTCTTCTTCTAATTCCTATGGCAAATGTGGAGCATTTATTTTCAATATTCTCTATTTTATGTCAGTGTGTGACATCACTCCTGTCAACAACAAAATAGTGGGAGGTCAAGATGCCCCTGCATGAAGTTGGCCCTGGCAGGCAAGCCTCCAAGAATCTGGCAGCCACGTTTGTGGTGGGTCCCTCGTCAACAAGGAGTGGGTGATGTCTGCAGCCCACTGCTTCTCCAGGTGAGTTAGCGTGAGATACAGGGAACATAAAGTTTCTAGCACAAAGGAATATGTAAAAAAAAAAATAATAATTGTAATGCAGCTGAAATAAGTTGTTCAAAATGTAATTGTCCATTCATTATGTGTTAATCTTCTATTTTGTAACTTTGATGTGTCTTTTTTTTTCTTCAACAAAGCGCAAGCCCAAACGGTTGGAGCATTATCCTTGGTCGACGGAACCAGCAGGGCAGTAACCCCAACGAAGTGTCCACAACTGTGGATGAGATCATTTTACATCCAGCTTACAATGGAAGCACACATGACAACGACATCGCTCTGCTCAGACTCTCCTCACCAGTTAACTTCACTGATTACATCTTTCCCATCTGTCTGGCAGCAAGTGACAGTGTTTTCTACCACTGAGAGCTGGGTGACTGGCTGGGACAATGCCAATGAAGGAGGTGAGGACACGTTAATTATCCATTGTAGGAGATGTTGATGAGATGATGTCTTATGTGAAACAGTATCCCCAATGGCCACAAGTGCACATTGATTTGTATTGTTATTATTACAATTGAAATTGACAATTTAACGATCTCCCATTACTAGTCTTTTGTTTCCTTCAGATCCCCTACCCCCACCCCAGACTCTGCAAGAAGTGGAGGTTCCAGTTGTGGGGAACACGGAGTGTGACTGCCTGAATGGGGTCGGCTCAATCACAGACAACATGCTCTGTGCTGGTGTTCTGGAAGGGAGCAAGGACTCGTCAGGTAAAGTCCATGCTAACCTATCTTCTTGTTCTCCTTGGCCTAGTTTTTCTAAAGTTTTCTGATTTAATTTCGGGAATCAGATAGTATTAAATGCATGGAAATAGTATTCATAGGGCCTCCTGAGTGGTGCAGTGGTCTAAGGCACTGCATCCCAGTGTTACAGCGGCACTACAGCCAGGGGTTCGGCTCTTAGCCGTGACCGGGAGTCCCATAGGGCGGCTCACAGTTGGCCCAGCGTCGTCTGGGTTAGGGGAGGATTTGGCCAGAGGGGCTTTACTTGTCTCATAGCGTTTTAGCAACTCCTTGTGGTGGGCTGGGCACCTGCAGGCTGACTTCACTCGGCAGTTGAACGGTGTTTCCTCTGACACATTGGTGCAGCTGGCTTCCGGGTTAAGCGAGCGGGTGTTAAGAAGTGCAGCTTAGCGGGTCATGTTTCTGAGGACGAATGACTCGACCTTCGCCTCTCCCGAGCCCGTTGGGGAGTTGCAGCAATGAGACAAGATCATAATCACGGAATTATGGAGAAAAAGGGGGTTAAAATAAAAAAAGAAATATAATTAATAGAACAGGCGTCCCCATTCAAGTCAAAGATACACCCATCCTATTTATTCTGTTTCTATGCATGAAATCTGATCAGATAACTTTTGTAGAACTGTGCCCTTGTAACAGTATAACTTTAGACCGTCCCCTCGCCCATACCCGGGCGCGAACCAGGGACCCTCTGCACACATCAACAACAGTCACCCACGAAGCATCGTTACCCATCGCTCCACAAAAGCCGCGGCCCTTGCAGAGCAAGGGGAACCACTACTTCAAGGTCTCAGAGCAAGTGACGTCACCGATTGAAACGCTATTTAGCGCGCACCGCTAACTAAGCTAGCCGTTTCACATCCGTTACACCCTGTTCCAATCCATTTCCTAGAGCCTGCCTTCTTTTAATTACTTTGAGAGACTTACCTTGCTCTATCTTCTCAGGGTGACTCAGGAGATCCAATTGTGGTTGAACAGAACTCCGTCTGGGTCCAGTCTGGTGTTGTTAGTTGGGGTTATGGCTGCGCTCGGCCTAATCTCCCTGGGGTCTACACCAGTGTCCAGTTACCAGTCCTGGATCAACTCCCAGATCAGCACCGACCAGCCAGGCATTGTGGAGTTTAAATCCAGTGAGGAAGATGCTGACAGCAGTTACATCTGTCCTACTGTCGACCCCACTGACACAGATTCAATTTTTGATAATGGGCAGAGTTTGTTCGGCTCCCTTTATATGCTGAGCGCCTGGTTCATTATGGTGTTTCTTACCATTTAAGGAATTGATTCCTACAATCAAGGGCGGGGTTTTATTGGCAGCCTGAGTCCATGTACTATTCGTTCGGCAGATTTTTCTTTCATAGTAAAGGCTGATGTGCCCTGGGAAAACAAGAGTGGGGAAGGAGGTAGCCTAATGCCTAAAGTTCTATCCAGTGTATGTTCAATTACGTCTTTGAGTTACCCCAGATCTGCTCCCCTTCTCCCTGGGCGCATCTTCCTGGGTGAGTGTTGTTTTCAATGGGCATTACTATTGTATTGATTTATTTGTGAAGATGGACAACTTGAAATATATATTTACCTATTCATTTAAGGGACAATAAGAGATTCAAACAAACACACACCCTGCTTTGGTTAACAGCTGAGGGATAGGGCTGGAGAAATGTAACTCAAATTCATAGACAGAGCTTTAGGTGCAAGGAGTGACTGATGGCTTTAACAATGTTTTGTAAGGTTTACAATGTTGCTTTACAATGATTTTGTTTACAGACAATAGAGTAAAACATGCTTATATTTTCGCTTTTGATGAAGTAAGACAGTTGCACTAAGGTCATGAGGAATTTTAAGTTGTATTGTTCTAGAATGAATGGCTATATATCTTTAAAGACGCACTCCAGTCTCCTTTTCATTTTTCATTACTTAACAAAAGTCAAATCTCAGTAGGTGGTCCAGGTATCCTCATGACATGGCAAAAGGGGGAGTCAGATGACGTCCAGTAAACCCATCAGACCAACTTATTTAATGGCCAACTCTCGAAGTTTGCAGTTGTGTCAAAAAAAACAGAAAAATTGCTGGAGAGTGTCTTATCATTTAAGTCTAAAAATGGTTGTACCATTCACAGATTGCCCATTTAATATTTAACAAATCACATATCCTTTTGCTTTGAAAGCTGTATAACAATGCAAAATTAAAGATCTTTATGGCCTAGTGGTTAATGGCGCAGCCCCCAGAGCACACGTTGTGTCGGCGTGGGTACTGCCTACATGACACATGTTGTCTCTTGTCTTTCCTGTCTCCTCTTTCTATCTTCCCTATCAATAAAGCATGGGTAACACTATATTTTAATCAGGTTCACATATTAACCAACCCTGAAGAAGGCGCTGCGTTACCGAAATGTTGGTTATGAGGTTTACCCATTCAATTGTTGGGCGCATACATAGTGCGACTTTCTTTATTTGTTATTATACAAAGCACACATTTTAACCACTACTAAGTAGTTTCTAAGTTTGTATGTACTCTACCAGTCAACTTTGGACACACCTACTCATTCCAGGTTTATTTCCCAACTATTTTCTACATTGTAGAAAATATATAGTAATATATATATATATAGTAGCCATCCTTTGCCTTGATGACAGCTTTGCACACTTGGCATTCTCTCAACCAGCTTCACTAAAGGACACCATTAATAATAAGAATTGCTTGGAGCAAGAAACACGAGCAATTGACATTAGACCAGTGGAAATCTGTCCTTTTGTCTGATGAGTCCAAATTTGAGATTTTTGGTTCCAACCCCTGTGTCTTTGTGAGACGCAGAGTAGGTGAATGGATTAACTCCGCATGTGTGGTTCCCACCTTGAAGCATGGAGGAGGTGTGATGTTGTGGCATTGCTTTGCTGGTGACACTCAGTGATTTTATTTAAAATTCAAGGCTACAGCATTCTGTAGCGATACTCCATCCCATCTGGTTTTTGCTTAGTGGGACGATCATTTGTTTTTCAACAGGACAAGACCCAACACACCTCCAGGCTGTGTAAGGGCTATTTGACCAAGAAGGAGAGTAATTGAGTGCTGCATCAGATTACCTGGCCTCCACAATCATCCAACCTCAACCCAATTGAGATGGTTTGGGATGAGTTGGACCGCAGAGTGAAGGAAAAGCAGCCAACAAGTGCTTAGCATATGTGGGTACTCCTTCAAGACTGTTGGAAAAGCATTTCAGGTGAAGCTGGTTGAGAGAATGCCAAGAGTGTGAAAAGCTATCATCAATGCAAAGGGTGGCTACTTTGAAGAATCTAAAATATATTTTGATTTGGTTGAGACTTTTTTGCTCACTACATTATTCCATGTGTTATTTCATATTTTTGATGTCTTCAATATTTTTCTACAATGTGGAAGGTAGTAAAAATAAAGAAAAAAAACTGGTACTGTAAATAGTTAATAAGGCCGTTATTATGCAATATAAGCCATATATTAGGCATTATTTGATGGTTTAAATATTCATGACTGTTGTGTTACTGGACATTCCTTAATAGCATCATTTTAATAAGCTGTATTATTACAGGCGGTAAGTCTCCAGAGAATATTGATTAAATACAATTAAAACATAAAAGCATTAAAAAAACTAAAAAGCATTACAATATGAAACATTTTCTTTGCACTTGCTTTCTCTTGGAAATGCAATATTTTGAATTAAATGTCCCCCTGTACAGTGTGGGCTTATACTTAAGGCCTTTGTAGTGCTTATTTGACACATTATGAACCTTGCTTTATTTGAAAGGATTTGATAATTTGTTAGAATTGGGGAAAACCTGACAGCTACAGGGCCATAAAATATGTAGTTGTTGATATGTGAGTGAGTGGGACACCTTCTACCTCAAACACCTGTTTTGCAGAGCCATACCATTTGGTCATTGAGGTTTCTACCAAAAGCATGTGTCCATTTTCAAGCATTTATATAATATCACAAAATGGAATAGAAGCAGATAAGAATTATGGGTAAAGTAGTCATTCTTCGGTTTCCAAATTGGCCTACAAATAAATACATCATATGCGTTGTGACAGCACGGGACCTTGCACTTATTTTGAGCAAAAGAAATTGCAGAAAAATGCTAAATTCTTGTAGGAGGCGATCCTGGTTCTGTTTTTTGGCTTAAATTAAATTATTAATGATTTGCTATGCGTACGGTGTGCCACTAGTATATAATATAATAAAGTAAGCCACAAACCTCTGACGGGGTCTTATTTTTTAGCAAAAAAAAATGTTGTCCATTGGCCACAATATATTGCATTGTCTGTTTTTTCTGTTGTTGTTTTTTTTCTTAGTTTTGGGAATTTTGTATCTATGGGAAACAGTGATGTCATAAAGCATACTCCTAAAGGGAAACTGTCGAATAACTGCACTACCCATAATGCTTGTTGACTGAACATTCCAAATTACCATGGCAATTATGCATCACAGTAGTAATGAGAACAGGACATTTCCTGAAGTAAATGTGTGTGCTTGCTAGTTTTGAGTATTTATGGTTGTGAAATAGTAGTAGCAGTGGTAGTCACGGCAGTGGTAATGGTAGTAGTAGTATTGGTAATAATAGGGTTTTCATAGGCTATGGATTAGTTATAGTGACATACTGTAGAGGTGCTTTGTAGGTGTGGAGTTATTATAGTGGGATAGTATAGTAGGCTACAGTGAGTGCTATAGCATCATAAGCGATATAATGTGTTTTTTTAGCTCTCAAATATTTTAGTTTGAACATTCTGAAAGGGCTGTGGCAGTGATAGTTTGGAATGTTAGAGCCTGCACTCCACCATTGAAATGAATGGGGACACAAAAAGCTGTTCAACCACAGCTTTATAGTTTATGAAATATGAATGGTAGCAAAAATCTGTGTTGAAGCAACCTAAGTTGAGTCAGTCTGCACATTTCAACCTTGTAAAAAAGTGGAAACGCTTCAAGAGCAGTGGCGAATCAAAATGTTGCCTTGGAAGTCTCTGGAACTTTTATCCATATTTTTAAACAGTTATATTTCAAAAAGTACAAACAGCATCAACATTCTTTTGACGAGCAATCTAAGTTGAGTTGGTTTGGTGTTTGTAAAGGTTCAAAAGCAGTGGCGAATCCAACCACTTCCCATTCAAGCATATGGAGCTTTTATGCACATTTAAAACCGTTACAGTTCAAAAAGTTAAAATGGTATCACAAAGCTTTAAACAAGCAGCAGTTGGTAGCTTTTATGGTCTTGGTACTAATGTTGGCAATGGAAGACAACTTATGAGAAGTATTAATCATTTCTAAAGTCGGCTTGGCTTTCAGCAAGCATACCTAATGAATACTTTGAGAAAACATAGTAAAACCAGAATGTCTTTAGGTAAGGAGCCATTGCCTCACATTGTATTTGTCTCAGCTTTGAGCAGGTGAAAGGTCACATCCAGAACTACTTACAGAGCCTAGAGAAGAACATCTTGGAGAGGGAGGATCACACTGAGCTCTACCTGCTCTTTGTCAACTGCTTCCAGGTTACACAGACCTCTACAATATTACTTTACACATTAATGACATTCACATTTATATTGTAGTCATTAAGCAGATGGTCTTATCCAGAGCGACTTACAGTTAGTGCATTCATCTTAAATGCCCAGTGCAGTCAAAAATAAGTTTTTCCTGTGAGTTGTGTCACATTCTACAACAGCTGATTAAACTAACACTGTAAAGTGTGAGGGTTAGTTCAATAAAAGAAAGAGTGTTATTTTTTTATTTATTTTTTTGGGGGGGGGGGTTGATTGATCGATTGACTGATTGACTGTTTCTTGTATGCTAGGATTCCCTGCAGTGTTCTGGAAGTTTAGTGATGGAGGAGGGGAGAGAGCAGCAGAGGAAACTGCAGGAGGACACACTGTTCCTTTGTAGGCTAGCCAGGAAGCAGATCCCTGGAAGACTGGAGGACCCAGCTGAGTTCCTGCTGAGCATGGCTCGTCTGAGGCTCTGCCTGGGCACCGCTGCCCACCTGCTACAGAAGGCTGTGGCCCAGGGTGAGTAATATAGCAGACTGGGGATTTATTGTCACTTAAATCGTAGATTGAGCCTTTTAATCATCATTTACATAGCCTAGACTGTAGTACCATTTATTCAACTGGAAGCATTGTGAATATTTGTGAATATAGGTCACTTCATTGTATTTAGTCTCTTAAATGTTTTTTTTTTAAAGTATACATATTTTTTATATATTTTTTTTGCATGCATGTTTTTATGCTCCATCTGTTACATAGTTGAAATTCTGTTATTAAATATGAAGTACATTTCCAGATACTGCTGGTGGGGCAGGTGATGATGTGGAGGCTCAGTACCTGTCTCAGGTGAAGGCAGTGTGTGAGTACGGAGGTAACGACTGGTTCAGAGTGTTCCTGCTGAGAGCGGTCAATAGACAGGCGGGGATAGACTGTGTCCTGGCCCTAATGCACAGATCCTCATCCTGGGGATGGGCCTTCCCTTCAGACGTCCTCCGACTCCAGGTACTACCAGACTGGATATTATATTATTTCTAGTTAATTTCAGTGGAATTCTTTGCTATTCCATCTAGTTGAGGAAGCCTATTATGATCTCCTCTTGCATTAACCATGGTGACAGACATCCTTGAGAAAACAACATAACAATAATGAGGTACCTGCAAGATGCGAGGTTGATCATGATCATCCTATCAAATTAAATTAATAATAAATATTTGTTGGCCAAATGCTGTCCACACTTTATAGGCCCTTACACATCCTACTTTCACATGTTGTTTTTCACAGAGGCTGATTCCAGCAGAGGTGGACCGGTTCCTGTGCTGTGGTCCGTCATACCAGGCCCTGAGGGATGGGGTGACTCAGGCCCTGCTAGATGCTCATACTGACCCCCTCCGGACAACGCTGCAGGTCAGCGTCCTTACCACACATCCCTGGAACATAGAGATGTAGTTTATCACAGTGTTCTAAAAAATAGTGTTTTAATGGTGTTACCCTCTTTACGTTGTACGTCTTTTTGATAAAAGCGTCTGCAAAATGACAAAAATGTTCTTTGTAATGTCAAAGCTGCGACATTGGAGAAAGACACAAACAAGCTAAGGGGGACAGTCAATAAGATTGAAACCTAAGTCAATTAACTTAAAAAGGAGAACATCATTCTGAGAGAAGCCTTACTTGACATACAGACTAGATCCATTAGAAAGAATATTTTTAATTAATATTTTTTTTACTTTTTAATGGTACGTTTACAAACATATATTTTAATAAATAGAATTGAAACGTGTCTCATTATGGTAAGTGGTGAAATAAGTTTAGCCAGTTATAATTGTTATAGCTTATATATAATAAGAAAAGATGAATAGTATTTACCTGGCTAAAAGAGAAGGAATATAATATCTATTGTTTACAGGAAACTCATTCAACAATTTTAGATTAAGTTTTGTGGAAAAAGGACTGGGGGGCAAAATATATTTCTCCCATGGGCAAAGAAATTCAAAAAGGGTGATGATATTAATTAAGAGTCATTTTGATCCAAATGTGCAAATTGTCCAAACAGATCATCAAGGTAGTTGGATTATTTTAAATATGTTATTGGACAATAAACAGACATGGCTTATTAACCTATACGGTCCAAATAATGAATCTTCTTTGAAAATATATATAAGAATTTATCAACACTACAAGCAACACTTGACTCTTATTATTTTGGTGAGGGATTTTAATACGGTTTTAAATACCTCTATGGACCATAAAGGAAATCACACTACAAACTATCACCCTCAGGCTCTTAAGGAAATCATGAATGTCATGGATATATTGGAATTAGTGGATATATGGAGGCTTAAATACCCTGACATTTACATTTACATTTAAGTCATTTAGCAGACGCTCTTATCCAGAGCGACTTACAAATTGGTGAATTCACCTTCTGACATCCAGTGCAACAGCCACTTTACAATAGTGCATCTAAATCATTTAAGGGGGGGGGGGGGGTGAGAAGGATTACTTATCCTTATCCTGACCTAGTGAGATACACATGACGAAGGCTTAATCAAGCTAGTCGTCTTGATGATTACTTTCTTTTGTCATTCTCTTTAGCACCAAAAGTTTAAAAAAGTGTTGATAGGGGACAGAATGTGGTCGGATCATCACATTGGCATATATATTACTCTTACAGAATTTCCACGTGGGCGAGGATATTGGAAATGTAATCAAAGCCTACTGGATGATAACTTGTTTATAACTAGGACTATAACTAGGACAGAATAATTTATAACTGACTTTTTCCAACATAACATAGGTACAGCAGATCCCCTTATTGTATGGAACACTTTTAAATATGCCTTTAGAGGCCATGCAATTCAGTACTCATCTATAAAACAAAGCAATTTAGATCAAAAGAGTCCATATTAACAAAGGAAATCGAAGGACTAACAGAAAAGTTAGATAGCAATAAAAACTGTACCGTAGAAGCACAGAATAAAGTTAGAGGAAAAACAAAAAGAAATGGAGGAACTTTTTCAAGAAAGATTCAGTGTAATATATTTTAACTGGATGGAATATGGGGAAAAATACACCAAATAGTTTTTCAATCTTCAACATAGAAATGCTACCAATTTTTGGTTACAAATGATGGAGTTACGCATGATTAGCCAAATTATATTTTGAATTAGGAAGTAAAGTACTTTAAGAATATCTTTTTATTTCATCCCCACTAACCGGAGCTAATTGTATGGATTTTTTCCCTATTAATAATGTCAAAATACATCTGTACAGAAAGACTCATATGAAGGCCAAATTACAGAGGAGGAACTTCTTGATGCAATTGAAGCCTTTAAGGCTGGGAAAACTCCAGGGCTGGATGGCATACCAGTGGAAGTATACCAACCTTTTTTTATATATACTCAGAGCATGTTTTAACCACCTATATAAATGATAGATTATCGGACATGCAACAAGAAGATCTGATTTCATTATTATTGAAACAGGATCCAAGTGGTATATATAAAGATCCAGTCCATTTAAAAAATAGAGGTCTCTTACACATCAGTGTTGTGATGCAAAGATTCTAGCTAAATGCTTGGTGCATAGATTGAAAAGGTATTGTCAGATATTATTAATCCTAATCAGACAGGTTTTTTTACATGGACAATACATTAGAGATAATGTAAGACAAGTACTGGAAACAATATAATACTATGAAATATCGGGGATACCAGGCCTGGTTTTCATAGCTGATTTTGAAAAGGCTTTTGATAAAGTACGACTGGCGTTTATATATAGATGCCTAGAATATTTCTATTTTGGAGAATCTCTTATAAAATGGGTTAAAGTTATGTATAGTAATCCTATGTGTAAAATAGCAAATAATGGCTACATCTCAGAAAGTTTTAAACTATCAAGAGAAGTAAAACAAGGTTGTCCACTATCGTCATATCTATTTATTATTGCCATAGAAATGTTAGCTGTTAAAATTGGATTCAATAATAATATTAAGGGATTAGAAATCCGTGGCTTAAAAACAAAGGTGTCATTGTACGTTGATGATTCATGTTTTTCTTTTAAAACCACAATTAGAATCCACCCACAGCCTTATAGAGGATCTAGATACTTTTGCTAACCTCTCTGGATTAAAACCAAATTATGATAAGAAATGCGTACTGCGTATTGCGTACTGGATCACAAAAAAAACAACTTTTACGTTACTGTGTAGTTTACCAATAAAATGGTCTGACGGGGATGTGGACATACTCAGTATACAAATCCCAAAAGAAAGAAATTATTTCACTCCAATACATGTTTATAGAAAGTTAGCAAAAATAGATAAGATCTTGCTACCATGGAAAGGAAAATACCTGTCTATTTGTGGAAAAATCACTTTAGTCATATCACAGTTTACCTATTTGCTTATGGTTTTGCCTACACCAAGTGACCTGCTTTTTAAATTATATGAACAAAAATATTCAGGGCAAAATGAAAAGGGCCTATTTATATAACGAATATGTATTCGATATACAGTTGTCAGAAGTTTACATACACCTTAGCCAAATACATTTAAACTCAGTTTTTTACAATTCCTGACATTTAATCCGAGTAAAAATTCTCTGTCTTAGGTCAGTTAGTATCACCACTTTATTTTCAGAATGTGAAATGTCAGGATAATAGTAGAGAGAATGATTTACTTGAGCTTTTATTTCTTTCATCGCATTCCCAGTGAGTCAGAAGTTACATACACTCAAATAGTATTTGGTAGCATTGCCTTTAAATTGTTTAACTTAGGTCAAACGTTTTGGGTAGCTTTCCACAAGCTTCCCACAATAGGTTGGGTGAATTTTGGCCCCCATTCCCCCTGACAGAGCTGGTGTAACTGTGTCAGGTTTGTAGGCCTCCTTGCTCGCACACACTTTTTCAGTTCTGCCCACAAATTTTCTATAGGATTGAAGTCAGGGCTTTGTGATGGCCACTCTAATACCTTGACTTTGTTGTCCTTAAGCCATTTTGCTACAATTTTGGAAGTATGCTTGGGATCATTCTCCATTTGGAAGACCCATTTGCGACCAAGCGTAAACTTCCTGACTGATGTCTTGAGATGTTGCTTCAATATATCCACATCATTTTGCCTCCTCATGAAGCCATCTATTTTGTGAAGTGCACCTGTCCCTCCTGCTGCAAAGCACTCCCACAACATGATGCTGCCGCCCCCATGCGTCACGGTTGGGATGGTGTTCTTTGGCTTGCAAGCCTCCCCCTTTTTCCTCCAAACATAACGATGAACATTATGGCCAAACAGTTATATTTTTGTTTCATCAGACAAGAGGACACCAAAAGGTACGATCTTTGTCCCCATGTGCAGTTGCAAACCGTAGTTTTTTCTGGCGGTTTTGGAGCAGTGGCTTCTTTCCTTGCTGAGCGGCCTTTTCTCTGAGGTCTTGGCTGAATTCTTTTGATTTTCCCATGATGTCAAGCAAAGAGCCATTGAGTTTGAAGGTTAGTCCTTGAAATACATCCACAGGTTCTCCTCCAATTGACTCAAATGATGCCAATTAGCCTATCAGAATCTTCTAAAGCCATTACATTTTTTTGTAATTTTCCAAGCTGTTTAATGGCACAGTGAACTTTGTGTATGTAAACCTCTGACCCACTGGAATTTTGATACAGTGAATTATAAGTTAAATAATCTGTCTGTAAACAATTTTTGGAAAAATGACTTGTGTCATGCACATGTCCTAACCGACTTGCCAAAACTATAGTTTGTTAACAACAAATATGTGGAGTAGTTGAAAAACAAGTTTTAATGACTCCAACTTAAGTGTATGTAAACTTCTGACTTCAACTGTATATATTTACCCCCAAAAATATATGGGGGATTGGAAATGATGCAGACAATTACATTGATGGAAGCAACAATCTTTCCGCAATATTAAAGCTGATCGACCTCTGGTGCATTCAAGATAATCACTGACTGACTGTGTTCTGTTTTTTTTCTAGAATCTGAGCTGCTCCAGAGCTTCAGCCCAAGTTCTCCTAGTCCTGGCTTTGTTCAGACAGGTCACCTGTCGCTTCGCATCACCTGATTTCAAAATTCACCCCACTCCACAGGTGACCATTCTCAATTTATAGTAAACTCTAGGCGATTTCCTGGACACAGATTATGCCTAGTCCTGGACTAGAAAGCATTCTAAATGGAGATTCTCCATCGAACGTTCTTATTAGTCCAGGACTAAGGTCAATCTGTGTCTGGGAAATTGTCCCTTATTGTTATAAACTCATGTGGTATGAAATGTATTTTTTCCCCTGCCTTCTCCTTACAGGAGACAAGGAAACTGGATGACTTCCTGAAACACAGCCTACCAGGTGAATTCAGAGAGCTCTGCACAGCGCTGTTATCAAATCAGATAGGTGGACTCCAGATCTCCCAGATTGTCCCACCTCAACGGCGCCTCCTTTTGGAGCTCCTGGTCCATGCATACGCTGTGCTCCTCAGTGGGACTACACTGCTGGCTCCACTCCACCAGATAGCCTCCCAGCCTCAAAATATGACGGTGAGGCACTCTTTTCTCTGATACACTGAATCCCAAATTAACCCCCAGCCCCTACCCCCTTGGCACTTGTGACTAAGGGGTAAGGGATATCTCTACAAGTGGGGTAGGGGCTGGGGTTGATACTGTAATAAGATCATTGAGGCGAATAACCAGTTGTCCCACAGGGCTCCTATTTGCCCACCATGCCAGATGATCACACTAGTGAGGCACGACAGTGGATGACTAAAGAGAACAACATCAAGATGTATTGTAAGTATTTGCTGGCAAATGTATTCTTGTATTGCATTTGACATCATCATCACTTGATGATATGCAGTATTACTTAATCGTTTTACTATTTTGATTGCAGTTTGTGCCAACGGTCATGCGTGTTTTGTTGGAGAGGTGAGAGATATTTTCTTGTTTATTTTGTAGGTATCTCATTTAGCAGTTTCTTCCTATAAATTTGACTCTGTTCTTCTTCTTTATCTTAGTGCGGGAAACCAGTGGCAAAATCCAAATGCCTTGACTGCGGTGTTCCAGTTGGTGGTGTTGGTCATAACCCAGTTGATGGATTTACTGCTGCTAAACAAAGGTCCTTTGCTTAACCGTCTCTCCCAATATACAACTGAGAAATCTAGTTTATGAGTTAATGCCACATTGACCTTTGACCTCTGTGTGTGAATTTAGTGTGGGGGATCAGACCAGGACTGGTCATATTTTGGGAGAGGCTTATCGAAGGGCTGAGGCCCCAGAGAGACAGATGTCACCAGCCCAGTCCAGTATCCTTCGGCTGCTCAACCACCTGGCCATGCTGCAAGGGACCATCAAAAACTACCAGGTAAGGCCCGACCAATATCTCAAGCTAACATCAAGTAGTTGGAATAGGCATCACAAGAAACCTGTGCTCGGAAGTACATTGATCACTTCTGGACAATATCTCAAGGAATTATCAACTGTTGAAATGGGCATAAAGCCATTATGTTGGTTAAGTTAACTGCGTGAGAAAAAATAATGTTTCTTTGTCTGTGCAGGCAGTCAGTCAGATGGTCCATCCTGGTGTCCAAGATGTCCTGGGGTTCATGTGGAGCCACCTTGAGAAGGACATGGAGGTGCTGGGTCGGACACTGGATCAGAACATGGACAACACGGCTGTTATAATTCATCTGGTTCTCCAAGCCTGTCTGGAGTTCACTGCAGGTGATTACACTTTTCTTCCATGCTGTTTTAATAAATAGTTCCTACAAATAGTTTTACAAATATTATATAAAAAATATAAATAAAATGTTCCCCACAATTCTTACAAAGAAATGTCTAAAATATTGTCATGTAATGGTTGCACATCAGAGTATTTGAGTGAGTTTGTGACTTCAGCTGAACCAGGTTATCGCCACACAAGACCTGACCTGTCCTCTCGACATGGACGGGAACAGTGGGAGAAACTGGTCTGTGATGCAGTTATCAACCCAATAATCCAGGTATGGTCCAACTGGGATTAGTTTAGGCTTCTGGTAACACTTTATTTGAAGGTTTGCAGGGTACGTACATAAGGACTTCATAACACAGTCATACAGTATTCATGGTGAAGGACTATACTGATTTGGGACACTAAACTACGTCCAATATTTTTATTGTACCTATTAACCCACCCATTTGATCTCCAGCATCTAAGGAGGAAACTGGCTGAAGCTCAAGTCAGTATCAGTGCAGATGACAGGCTGGGTGGAAGCCCACTGATGAGACTGCTCTATGCGGACCCCCGACCCATGCTGCCCCTGCTGCCCTCCCTCTCAGACTGCCCCACACACCACTCCTCATTCTGGAGCCTGTCTGAAACCCTCACCGTGGAGCACTTCTCTCAGAGAGTGGACCAGGAGCAGGGAAGCAACACCGTACCCCTCCTCAAACTCTTCCTAAAGAAGGTAACTGGAAATGAAACTGATCAAGAATGGGATTCAAAAGACGAAATCACTCCATTCCATTATATTGACCTTCATCATATGACATTATGTTGTCCACATTATTACCTGTTTATTGAGAATGGAGTATGTTATGGGAGAGTTTCCATACTTGTCAGTGTGCTTAAAGACATGTTTGTCTGTGTATGTATTTGTGTTTGTCCACTGTAGGTGCTGTGTGTGAGACAGCTCCACCATCTACCAGAGCTGGCTGCCTTACAGGCTGACTTGTCCAGAATGTTTCCCCTGACAGCTGAGATGACCAGTCAGAGCATTGCCCAGGTGTTGCAGCACATACCAACAGGTATGTGGGAGTTTTTATTCAGGTTGATCAATCAATCAATCAATCAATCAATCAACCGCCAAACTATACCACTGTAGGGTACCAGAAGAAAGTGCTGCTTGGGAGAATGAAGGTCTTCATGAATGTGTGGAACTGCCTTAGGATGGACGTGGCCAACAATGGTATGTACAGAAAGCACATTTATTCCCCACTATACTATAGTAACCACTGTTTTGTGTCAGTATATGGGGTATCTATGTGTATGGGGAATCTTGTCAGATAAAATAGTCCTGTCTGTATCCTTTACCTTTATTTAACTAGGCAAGTCAGTTAAGAACAAATTCTTATTTTCAATGACAGCCTAGGAACAGTGGGTTAACTGCCTTGTACGGAGCCAGAATAACAGATTTTTTTTTTTTACCATGTCAGCTCGAGGATTTGAACTTCCAACCTTTCGGTTACTAGTCCAACGCTTTAACCACTAGGCTACCTGCCGCCCCATCTAACTCTGTGTCTTGATGTGTGTGTACTGTGTGTTTATCGCATGTGTTTTGAGCAGCAGATTTAGGTGTGACACCACAGGTTTGTGAGAAGGAGCTGACCATGGAGAGCTCTGGGGAGTTCCTGTCACCCTGTCGTCACGGTCCAGGGTCCTGCCTCCAGATTCTGGTCAAATTCCTGTTAGAGACTCACAACAGCTTGGTCAGAGAGGTTAGGAGAATCAGTCACCATGACAACAGGTTAGTCACACCTACCAAACTTCTACTTTTGATCATTTGATTGGCTAATATATGGACCTTGCGATTTTGATAGGCTTTGAAGACTCTGTATTCAAAAATCATCTCAGACTGAGTAGGAGCTGATCGAGGATGAGTTTCTCCATTTAAATCATTATGATTAACATCAGCACTCCTACTCTGAGTCACTCCTACTCATCAGCACTCCTATGATTTAAAAGTCTAAACTGATCCTAGACCAGCACTCCTGCTCTGAAACTGATCCTAGACTGGGCCCTGAATCTTAACTGTGAGATGTTTTTCTTACACCCCTGCAGTGCCTACAGTGTTCCTCTGGAGGGGGTGTCAGAGACACAGTTGACCCTGTGCCACCCTGAGAGGGAGCTGCTCCCCCTGGTGTTATCCCACTGTCATTACACCCTGAGGACACGCAGGGAGACAGACAGCAGCTACAACCTGATAGACATCCAGGCACAACTGGTTCGCCGCTTCCTAGCTGGGAAACCAACCATCCAAGCAGTAAGAGACAAAACTTTGCGATATCATATTTATACAATTATTGTGCCATTGTTCTCCTTTAGTGTATATATATATATTTTACATTTTTCCATTGACACTTTAGTCATTTAGCAGACGCTCTTATCTAGTGCGACTTACAGTTACTTTGTGTATTCGTCTTAAAGTGATGCTCAAGAACTGTTGTATAATTTCAGCCGGTAGTTTTGAAAGGGGTGCTCACGAGCCAAAGCGGGTCCATGTTTTTTGTGTACTACCACGTCATTCAATTGTGTACTACATCATCCATTTCGTATGATATGTTACATGCTGTAAACATATATATATATTTTGCAACATATATTGCAATTCCTATGATATGTTACGAATCCAATTCGTACAATATGTTACGAACTTGTTGTGCTTAAGATCCAGGAATGCATCTTTAAGATAGCTAGGTAAGACAACCACATACTGTATAACAGTCATAGTAAGTAGTTTTCCCCTGTAAAGTCGTTATCAGCAAAGGCAATACTAGTAGGAAAATAAATTCACTTTTTATTTTATTTTATAAAATACATTTACAGTAGCAGGTATACTAACCAGGCATGTATTTGCAGGACACCTCAAGATACTTGAACAGATATCAGCAAGACTTCTCAGTAGTCCTTGATGAAGTCAGGGCTAAGATACCTCAGGTAAACATACGTTTGCGCTCAGTTTAAGACTGTATCCTTTTTTTTAAAGCATTGAAGTCATGCCCTGCCCCCATGGATTCAATACCAACCAAGTATGTACGCACACAGGAGTTTTCCCCAGTGGAGTTTAAAAGGGCCATTTTGTTTCAAGGTCAAATTCCTAAACCCACCATACTCCACTCTGTTTCCATTCACTGGGCTGGGAGGTAGTTAGTCTCCCAGGCTATGCGTCACTGTGTCTAGCTTTCTGCTTACAGTTGTTCTGTCTGTCTGTCTCTTTGTTTGTCGTTCTGTCTGTCTCTCTGTCTGTCATTCCATCTGTTGTCCTGTCTGTCAGGAGTCACTGAAGGGCTCCGTTTGCTGTGCTATGAGGACAGGACTGCGTTCATACACTGACGTGTGTGACGCTGTGTTTGCGGTGGAGATTGGCCTGCGGTTCCTGGGGAAGACTAGCGGAGTGCCCCAAGCCCCACTCTTGTCCTACCTGACTGAGTCACTCAAGATGGGCCCACAGATCTCTAGCAGTGTAGCCAAGGTAGAGTAACTCTTAACTCCAGCAATGTCTCCACCTAATGCCCAGAGATGCAGTAATTCGTGTTTATTCCTTGTTTCTATTTTTGTCCGGGTAGATTATGCATGTGCTCTCCTCATGACTCTCATTCCTAAGGCACACATATACTACTATATGTCAAATATATGTTATAGAGAGACCACTATTACAGAGGTCCCCCTGCTTTGGCCCTTTTGACTGTACCCCTCTCACATATCTCTGTCCCAGGTCCTTGGAGAGAGCAGACTGGAACACAGCACATTCACCTGGCAGCTCCTTACCTCCTGGAAGTCTGAGCTGATGCTGAGCAGAGGACAGGTGAGTTAACATATAGCCTATACCTGTTTCTCCACAGGTGAGTTAACATATAGCCCATACCTGTTTCTCCACAGGTGAGTTAACATATAGCCTATACCTGTTTCTCCACAGGTGAGTTAACATATAGCCTATACCTGTTTCTCCACAGGTGAGTTAACATATAGCCTATACCTGTTTCTCCACAGGTGAGTTAACATATAGCCCATACCTGTTTCTCCACAGGTGAGTTAACATATAGCCTATACCTGTTTCTCCACAGGTGAGTTAACATATAGCCCATACCTGTTTCTCCACAGGTGAGTTAACATATAGCCTATACCTGTTTCTCCACAGGTGAGTTAACATATAGCCCATACCTGTTTCTCCACAGGTGAGTTAACATATAGCCCATACCTGTTTCTCCACAGGTGAGTTAACATATAGCCTATACCTGTTTCTCCACAGGTGAGTTAACATATAGCCTATACCTGTTTCTCTACAGGTGAGTTAACATATAGCCTATACCTGTTTCTCCACAGGTGAGTTAACATATGCAGTACACATCAAATTGGCCAGCATCGATTTTTCAGTGTTACATTTCTAGTGTTGATTCAGGCGTTCTGTAAGAGTGGAATTAACACGCAGTGGTATAAAATAACCCCCAGTGTTGGTGTTAACAACCAGAGTTATTGTTTTACACTGTGGAGAGTAAAACAGTCATGCAGTTAGTTACATATACCAGTTCTAATCATAACAATAAGTGAGTTGAAATTATCCCTACTGATATTTTCATATCAATGAATCTGTGGATAGACCGAGTCCAAATCACTTTTAAAGACCAAACCAACAATACAAATTCTGTCAGTGAAGTGAAACACCCCCTCTATGACCACATTTGGTAGTTTGTCAACCCTTTCACCCACCTGACCCTTGACCTCTGTTAACCACCTCTGGTTGACCTCAGGTACCACATGCAGGCGATCAGCCTCCGTCTGAAAATCCAGGCAACGATTGACATTGGACATGGCAGGCGTTGAATCAAAAACAAATGTTGATTAAAAAAACAGAATTTCTGTTTATTATAATAATACATGGGATTTATATAGCACTTTTCTAAGACTCACATATGCTTGTTTGAATCTCAGCTGGTACTCCTTGTAGATACTGTAGCTTAATTCATGTGCATTTCATTTATTATTCGTTTGCTTTTCTTATTTAACTCTGCATTGTTGAGAAAGAGCTTCTAAGTTGGCATTTCACTGTCAGGTTTACACCTGTTGTATTCGGCGTTTGTGACAAATACAAATTAATTTGATTCATAATTTGATTTAATGAAAAGCGAGTCTTGTTCTCCTCTTCTGATGATGTGAGTCAGAGATTTAATCTGATCTAGGATCTGTTTTTCTATTCCTAATTATATCACTTATATCACTGTGATTTATCTTGTGCTTGCTGCATATGGATGTCATGTGTTTGCAGGACCCTTTCCAGAGGCTGCCATCAGAGTTCCAGCAGAAGTTATCCAAGGAGGAGAGGAGAGAGCTGAGGGTCTTCTTCAGTGGGACAGACATTGACATACTCTCCATGGAGCTGCATGAAATCCTCCTCCTGAAGACCAACACTCAGGCTTTTTCAGACCAGGCTTATCTACCACACTGGGAGTAAGAGCCCATTTTGTATTACATTTTTTTGCATTTTTTATGCATTATTATACAGAGCAGAGCTAGTGGGAAAGATGGTTAACACTGAGAGATGTGTGTGCTGTAGACTACCTAGGTCACAGTGGGGCTAAGGGCCATTTTGGCTGCTTTCTGCTTTTGTCGTCAACACATTGGCAATCCAGCTCTCATCCTTTTTTATGGTCATGAACAGTAACTGACAAAATAAACCTCTTATGTAATTAACAGTAACTGACTAAACAAACCTCTTATGGTCATTAACAGTAACTGACAAAACAAACAAAGACACTAACCATTTGTGGCTGAATGAAGGATTGGTATGGGGGCAAATGTCGCACAAATTTGTAAAACACATTATTTACAAAGCACTTGAATTATTTGATTAGCACTGCTGTCATTAACATCATCACCCACCTTTGGACAGGACTTTGATGTTGATTATTCATTTTCCTGATCTTAAAAAATATTACAACAAAGAACGTGTTCCTCTAGTATTTTCAGTGATTACCGCCCTGTCCCTACCCCTGGCCACACTTTGATGTTTAGACTAGAGGAATCTGTCAATCCGTTTATATGGACACTTTCAATCCCAATAAAGCAGGAGCAAACACTGAGAGACACACAGAGAGAGATCCCCTTGGGACATGAGGCGGGCCCTTTTGACTCCTAGGGGCCAGAAGGGTCCGGGGTGTGATGCTTACCGGCGCCCATCTGTCAGTGGAAAGGGACTTAAGTGATATACACTCAGCCGGCACAGGTCACCCCTGCCCCCTTACTAAACCAGCAGCTGGGGCTAGGGACTGAATAGGAATGCAGCGTGTGGTGAGGACAATGGGGTTGCAATGCTAACTGTTGCCTCCTCTCTTCCCCTCCTTTGTGTGTGTGTGTGTGTGTGTGTGTGTGTGTGTGTGTGTGTGTGTGTGTGTGTGTGTGTGTGTGTGTGTGTGTGTGTGTGTGTGTGTGTGTCCCAAAGCATCAGGTCTACTCTAGACAACCATTTGGATAAGAAGAGACTCCCACCCATGCCTGGGCTTGACTCCCTACCGGAGGACATCACTTTGGACAAAGGGGCAGATATGTGGAGAATGGCTGTAGAGTTTAGAAAGAGATAAGAAGAGGATGCTGGTTTTGATGGTTGTTTATTATATGTTTATTTTCACATTGTGGCTTAACAGAGTTTGATTATTCAGCAAATATAAAGTTTGAATCCAAACAAGGACCAATTGTGTGCCCTTGAGCAAGGCACTTTAACTTAATTGCTCCTGTAAGTCGCACTGAATAAGAGTGTCTGCCAAATTACTAAAATGTCAAATGTAATTATGATTTTTTTCCCCTGCCTAATGATTACATATTAGGCTCTCTCTAGTTCCTTGGCTAACTTTATATATACAATTATTCCCACAGTCTTGTGTGTGAATATTGTCCATTATCTCTAAAGACCCTGTACTAGTTTACACCCATTCAACCTTTGACCAACAGTAAAAAGGGGTTTCTAGTAGCCTGTATGTTTTTATGCGTTGTTGGACCACCAAAATAAAGATGTTCTATTACAGCGAGTAACATTATATTGTCTATTGTAATTGTTTTCATATGTTCTACTTGAAAATATATATATAAATGAAACAAATGTTCAAATTACCATAAACCGTGTTGAAACGTGCGTTGGTTTGTGCTCCCATGAATTAAAGTAAACTCATTTAAAGCTTATTTTTCGCTTTCTGATTTGTTAAAATGTAATATCGTGACAACTGGGGCTGGGTAGGACGCAGGTGGTGGGGGTCACACACCCCTCTTGCTAAGTCAACCAAACAGTGGGTTTGGGGCACGCCCTGTTAGCCACTGCACTGCTAACCGACATCTCCACTCCACCTATCAGATCCTCTGGATTTCCAGGACGTTGTGTTTTTACCGCCAATCACAGTTCTCAGTAGGATGAGTTCTTGTGTTTTCTGGTTGCCACAGAGAAGATGTTGCGGGTATTATTGTCACTCACTCTTTGCTTTGATGGAGCAAGTTCACGGAATATTTCTACGGAGCTGTGGTAACGAAGGACTATCGTATCTGACCGTTTGTAGCAAGCTAGCTACTATAGTGGATTTATTGAAATTATTTCGCTTCGTAGCCAACATGTTGCTTTTCGCTTATTGTGTGTAGAAAGATGAGAGCAAGCTAACTTAAGCTAGCTAGCCAGCCAGCCTAGTGCGCCACACATAGAAGGTTAGGCTGCACATAAATACTCATTTTAGGCATCAACCACTTGTTCAAACTAGCTTCTAGCAGACCCACTTGACAGGCTCTAGGCTTATAGTTAACGTTAGCTCTTGGCTTTTAGGTAGCTACTGTTAACGTGTGTTGATTTAATAAATCAGTGCCACCAAGACATACTGTAGCTATTCTCACTGAAACGTCACCATTGGCTTTGGAGTAATTTGCGATAACAACACAAGGTAAATTTGCATGGCCGACTTTACGCTTATTTGTGGTTTTAACATTTCAATTTCTATCTTTGGTTCTCCTTATCACCCGTATTCCCCCCTCACTTGGCACAACTAACCTATATCCTACACACTGATTCCATCGAAACATTGTAGCCAACGATATGATAGCTATCTGAAATCATGTTACACTGTTCCACTAATGTTAAGGACTACAAGCTAGATAGATCTTGAGGCAAAGTGTCACATTTTGTCAATCCCAGGTGAACGACATACAATGCAGATGGACCATCATTGTTATCTGCCTAGGAAGAAGTCTAAAACATTGAAATATATTTAATTGGGAATGGAGTGAATGTGGTTGAGGTGTGAATTCAATTGAAGTATTACTGTTATCTGAGTGCTACGGTTGTGACTATGTTGCCTATGGCAACTAACAGCTGAAGAGGAAGTGGTTGACTGCATCTGCTCCTCTTAACTTGATCAACCCACACCAATCAGTTATTTTACAATAGTTGTGTGTGTGTGTGTGTGTGTCCCTTTTTGAATGTCCATGTGTATCATGACTCTTCCTCTCTCCCTCTAACAGGCCTTGTCAGGATGCACACTACCCGTAGCCCGTCGTCCATCCAGGCCGGAGGAACAGGGGATGCCCTGGACCTGTCTCTGTCAGGCTCCCAGCTCTCGGTGTCCCGCCGGCCCAGCTCTGCCTCTCCAGGGAAAGTCTTCTCCCGCTCTGTGTCTGTCTCTGTAGCCAGCGAAGGCAGGGGCAAACGCAACACACTGGTGAGTGAAACCAGTATGCATGGATGCAAGTTAGCCCTGTTTGTGTCAGTTAGGCTTTTACTGTGTTAATATGTTAAAGCTGTGTTAGAGCTGAGATATAATCCAAACTTCAAACCTTGTGTGGAACAAATATACTCATGTTTGCCATATGAGTGTGTGCTGACATGACAAGTCAATAACACAGTAGAAAAAAAAGAAAGAAAAAAAAAGAGTATATACATTGTGTGCAAAAGGCATGAGGAGGTAGGCAAATAATTACAATTTTGCAGATTAACACTGGAGTGATAAATGATCAGATGGCCATGTGCAGGTAGAGATATTGATGTGCAAAAGAGCAGAAAAGTAAATACATTAAAACAGTATGGAGATGAGGTAGGTAAAATTGGGTAGGCTATTTACCGATAACTAACTCTTGTATTTAATTTACCTCTGTCTGCGTTTTTGTCCGTAGGGTGATGCTGGGTTTGGCAGCTCCCGTTCTATCAAGAACCTGAGAAGGTCCAACAGTACTACACAGGTCAACCAGCAAGCCAACATCAGCCTAAGGTATCCTAGACCTTAAATATTTAGTATATGTATGGGTGATCCCTGCAGGAATTGAACCCACAACCTTAGCATTGCTAGCTAACGAACTGAGCCACACATCACAACTTTTTCCTACATTGTCTCTATACAGCCAGCCCAGTTGACCCCATATTGACATTGTTTTCGTTTCGTTGACTCAGGTACTGTATATGTGCTGCAGCATGTATGACATTATTATTCAGTCGGAGATGCTTCAGGCTGGGCACTCAGTCTTCAGATTTTGATTTGTCCAACAAATAATCTTAGTGTAATTATTCTGGAAAGTGATTAACTTTTGATGTGAATTGGAGTATTTAAAAGGTTTCCTTTTAGCTGTTTAACCTAATTTAAATCTGAAATATACATGTCAGCCCATATCCTACCATATGTGTGTGTCTGGATGGAACATGTTGGCACACACAGTATGTTTTTGTGACGATATGTGGAATTTGATTTTGCAGTTGGAAGAGCAGTATGTGAGTTAAGTGCAGAGTGGAGTATGGTGGCTAGAGCTCCATCGGCTTGAATGGAGGGAGGAAGGGAGGCTGGTCGGCTGACTCTTTAAGTCTCTCTTAGTCTCTCCTCGCTGAGCAACAGCTGGCATCCCTAACCATTCTTTAAAGGACTGTACAATGGGCATTGTGTCATAGTGGCTGCCTGTATTATAATTGGAGACCCAGGACCCGGGGCTGTTGTAGGGGAGCAGAGTCCTAGCTAGAGCTGCTTTGTCAGGAGTTGGAGGGGGAGGGACATGGGGTCGGGTTACCCCACAGTAAGGTACCAGAGAAAGGAGAAGTGTGTGCAGCACAGCATGCAGAGATTCTATAGTCAGGCAGCTGCCGCGAGTACGCCCCCCCACCACCACCCACTGCCTTCTAGGCTCCTCCTCCTCTCCAGCCCCCGACTGTCTTTCATAGCTGTCATTGGGTTGCCTCTCTCCAGATATCAGCAGCTTGTAAAGGGAAGTGTAGAGGAATGTGCAGCTACTTGAATCGGTGGTGTTCAGATTGTAAAAAATTGGGCCAGTTTGCCCCTTACGAACATACACACAGATTCCCATACACACTCACACACACAGCCTCCCATACACGCTCACACACACGGACTCCCATACACACTCACACACACGGACTCCCATACACACTCACACACACGGACTCCCATACACACTCACACACACGGACTCCCATACACACTCACACACACGGACTCCCATACACACTCACACACACGGACTCCCATACACACTCACACACACGGACTCCCATACGCTCACACACACGGACTCCCACACGCACACACACACACACACGGACTCCCACACGCACTCTCACACACACGGACTCCCACACGCACTCTCACACACACGGACTCCCACACGCACTCGCACACACGGACTCCCACACGCACTCGCACACACGGACTCCCACACGCACTCGCACACACGGACTCCCACACGCACTCGCACACACGGACTCCCACACGCACTCGCACACACGGACTCCCACACGCACTCGCACACACGGACTCCCACACGCACTCGCACACACGGACTCCCACACGCACACACGGACTCCACACGCACACACGGACTCCCACACGCACTCGCACACACGGACTCCCACACGCACTCGCACACACGGACTCCCACACGCACTCGCACACACGGACTCCCACACGCACTCGCACACACGGACTCCCACACGCACTCGCACACACGGACTCCCACACGCACTCGCACACACGGACTCCCACACGCACTCGCACACACGGACTCCCACACGCACTCGCACACACGGACTCCCACACGCACTCGCACACACGGACTCCCACACGCACTCGCACACACGGACTCCCACACGCACTCGCACACACGGACTCCCACACGCACTCGCACACACGGACTCCCACACGCACTCGCACACACGGACTCCCACACGCACTCGCACACACGGACTCCCACACGCACTCGCACACACGGACTCCCACACGCACTCGCACACACGGACTCCCACACGCACTCGCACACACGGACTCCCACACGCACTCGCACACACGGACTCCCACACGCACTCGCACACACGGACTCCCACACGCACTCGCACACACGGACTCCCACACGCACTCGCACACACGGACCCCCACACGCACTCGCACACACGGACCCCCACACGCACTCGCACACACGGACCCCCACACGCACTCGCACACACGGACCCCTCGCACACACGGACTCCCACACGCACTCGCACACACGGACTCCCACACGCACTCGCACACACGGACTCCCACACGCACTCGCACACACGGACTCCCACACGCACTCGCACACACGGACTCCACACGCACTCGCACACACGGACTCCCACACGCACTCGCACACACGGACTCCCACACGCACACACGGACTCCCACACGCACACACGGACTCCCACACGCACACACTGACTCCCACACGCACACACTGACTCCCACACGCGCGCAGACTCCCACACGCACTCGCGCGCGCAGACTCCCACACGCACTCGCGCGCGCAGACTCCCACACGCACTCGCGCGCGCAGACTCCCACACGCACTCGCAGACTCCCACACGCACTCGCGCGCGCAGACTCCCACACGCACTCGCGCGCGCAGACTCCCACACGCACTCGCGCGCGCAGGACTCCCGCGCGCGCAGACCCCCGCGCGCGCAGACCCCCGCGCGCGCAGACTCGCACGCGCAGACTCGCACGCGCAGACTCGCACGCGCAGACTCGCACGCGCAGACTCGCACGCGCAGACTCGCACGCGCAGACTCGCACGCGCAGACTCGCACGCGCAGACTCGCACGCGCAGAATCGCACGCGCAGACTCGCACTCGCACGCGCAGACTCGCACTCGCACGCGCAGACTCGCACGCGCAGACTCGCACTCGCACGCGCTGACTCGCACTCGCTGACTCGCACTCGCACGCACTGACTCGCACTCGCTGACTCGCACTCGCACGCACTGACTCGCACTCGCTGACTCGCACTCGCACGCACTGACTCGCACTCGCTGACTCGCACTCGCACGCACTGACTCGCACTCGCTGACTCGCACTCGCACGCACTGACTCCCGCGGGCACTCGCACGCACTGACTCCCGCGGGCACTCGCACGCACTGACTCCCGCGGGCACTCGCACGCACTGACTCCCGCGGGCACTCGCACGCACTGACTCCCGCGGGCACTCGCACGCACTGACTCGCACGTACTGACTCCCGCGGGCACTCGCACGCACTGACTCGCACGCACTGACTCCCGCGGGCACTCGCACGCACTGACTCGCACGCACTGACTCCCGCGGGCACTCGCACGCACTGACTCGCACGCACTGACTCCCGCGGGCACTCGCACGCACTGACTCCCGCGGGCACTCGCACGCACTGACTCCCGCGGGCACTCGCACGCACTGACTCGCACGCACTGACTCCCGCGGGCACTCGCACGCACTGACTCGCACGCACTGACTCCCGCGGGCACTCGCACGCACTGACTCCCGCGGGCACTCGCACGCACTGACTCGCACGCACTGACTCCCGCGGGCATTCGCACGCACTGACTCCCGCGGGCACTCGCACGCACTGACTCCCGCGGGCACTCGCACGCACGGACTCCCGCGGGCACTCGCACGCACTGAATCCCGCGGGCACTCGCACGCACTGACTCGCACGCACTGACTCCCGCGGGCACGCGCAGACTCGCACTCGCCGCACGCGCAGACTCGCACGCGCAGACTCGCACGCGCAGACTCGCACGCGCAGACTCGCACGCGCAGACTCGCACGCGCAGACTCGCACGCGCAGACTCGCACGCACTGACTCGCACGCACTGACTCCCGCGGGCACTCGCACGCACTGACTCCCGCGGGCACTCGCACGCACTGACTCCCGCGGGCACTCGCACGCACTGACTCCCGCGGGCACTCGCACGCACTGACTCCCGCGGGCACTCGCACGCACTGACTCCCGCGGGCACTCGCACGCACTGACTCCGCGGGCACTCGCACGCACTGACTCCCGCGGGCACTCGCACGCACTGACTCCCGCGGGCACTCGCACGCACTGACTCCCGCGGGCACTCGCACGCACTGACTCCCGCGGGCACTCGCACGCACTGACTCCCGCGGGCACTCGCACGCACTGACTCCCGCGGGCACTCGCACGCACTGACTCCCGCGGGCACTCGCACGCACTGACTCCCGCGGGCACTCGCACGCACTGACTCCCGCGGGCACTCGCACGCACTGACTCCCGCGGGCACTCGCACGCACTGACTCCCGCGGGCACTCGCACGCACTGACTCCCGCGGGCACTCGCACGCACTGACTCCCGCGGGCACTCGCACGCACTGACTCCCGCGGGCACTCGCACGCACTGACTCCCGCGGGCACTCGCACGCACTGACTCCCGCGGGCACTCGCACGCACTGACTCCCGCGGGCACTCGCACGCACTGACTCCCGCGGGCACTCGCACGCACTGACTCCCGCGGGCACTCGCACGCACTGACTCCCGCGGGCACTCGCACGCACTGACTCCCGCGGGCACTCGCACGCACTGACTCCCGCGGGCACTCGCACGCACTGACTCCCGCGGGCACTCGCACGCACTGACTCCCGCGGGCACTCGCACGCACTGACTCCCGCGGGCACTCGCACGCACTGACTCCCGCGGGCACTCGCACGCACTGACTCGCGGGCACTCGCACGCACTGACTCGCACGCACTGACTCCCGCGGGCACTCGCACGCACTGACTCGCACGCACTGACTCCCGCGGGCACTCGCACGCACTGACTCGCACGCACTGACTCCCGCGGGCACTCGCACGCACTGACTCCCGCGGGCACTCGCACGCACGGACTCCCGCGGGCACTCGCACGCACGGACTCCCGCGGGCACTCGCACGCACTGACTCCCGCGGGCACTCGCACGCACTGACTCCCGCGGGCACTCGCACGCACTGACTCCCGCGGGCACTCGCACGCACTGACTCCCGCGGGCACTCGCACGCACTGACTCGCACGCACTGACTCCCGCGGGCACTCGCACGCACTGACTCGCACGCACTGACTCCCGCGGGCACTCGCACGCACTGACTCGCACGCGCGCGGACTCCCGCGGGCACTCGCACGCACTGACTCCCACGCGCGCGGACTCCCGCGGGCACTCGCAAGCACGGACTCCCGCGGGCGTGGTCTCCCGAGCGCGGACTCCCGCGCAGTCCCACACACACTCACTCCCATACACACACACTCACACACAGTCCCATACACACACACTCACACACAGTCCCATACACACACACAGTCCAATACAGTCCCGTACACACACACAGTCCAATACAGTCCCGTACACACACACTCACACACAGTCCCGTACACACACACTCACACACAGTCCCGTACACACACACTCACACACAGTCCCGTACACACACACTCACACACAGTGCCGTACACACACACTCACACACAGTGCCGTACACACACACTCACACACAGTGCCGTACACACACACTCACACACAGTGCCGTACACACACACTCACACACAGTGCCGTACACACACACTCACACACAGTGCCGTACACACACACT